>NW_026529267.1:0-16855 GCF_026262505.1 Trichomonas vaginalis G3 | reverse complement strand
AAGCTTGTTATGACAGTTATGTCATACAACAAGTTTAAAATAATATCTTGTTCTTCTTCTGAACGTTTGTTGTCTCTTCGATAAAAGTTTGGAATGAACCAAAAAACGTTTTTTGAGGAACCGAAAGAGTTCAGGCAAACGTTCATATTCCGGATATGTTGGGAGCAGTTCGAAACATCTGAGCTGACTTTCGGACAAAATTGGGACAATGTCAACAAATTCATCTTTGGTCGGACTGCTTGAAGGTAAGTCCCTTACATGTAAGTAGCTCTGGTAAAGTCTTCGTCATTTCTGCTAACTTTTGGAGTATAGCTTCGTAGTTTAGAAGTTTTAATTTTAATTGTCTTATTCCACTCTTGACATCTATAACGGTAACTATCCATGAGGTCAAAGTAGCTTTGGTAGCTTTAAGTGGAGCTATCTGTTCCTTGACCTCTGCAATTTTGGTTGCAATTGTGATTTGAGCTCCTTTAAGTTCGCCGTCTATGTCGTTCTCAACGTCTTCAACGATGGCTTGAAACTCTTCATCGTCCATTCAGATTGGTGTGACGAATTTAACTTGCTTCATTCAAAAAATGAAAAAAAAATGTTTTTACTCTAAACGTTAAGGTTTACAGTACTGGTTGGATGTCGCCTTCACAGGTTATGTAGAACGGCTGACCCGAGAAGTGAAGGAGAGACTGAATTGCCAATTTCATATGGGTAGGGGGTTCTCCTTGTTTGGTATTTTTATCCAAGGACGTTTGTTTAGGAACTTAACAAGAGCTTCTCTTTTGGCGTCCTTTATGCCATCGTAGGCTGTCCCGTCTGGTATTTGAATTGGAATTCCAGTCGAAGTCTCGAGCTGAAGTGTAGACCTTCCAGAAATAGTGGTGAACTTGACCTTGGGCTTCATTACCCTGCGCAAGAGTCTTTTACGCAGTCGTTAATTTCAATTAGGTAAATTGCCTCGTCAAATCCTTCTGGCATTCCGAGTCCTTCCATCCGACAGGAAAATATTTTCCCGACAACTGGAAAAAATTTTTCCGGACAAAGGGAAAAATTTTCCTTCCGACAGGAAGAACTCTTCCAGTTGTCCGTCCTCGTAAACCATTCAAATTTTCGAAAATTGAGAACTTTTTGGTCGAACTTCAGAAAAAAGTTTTTCCTTCCAACAGAAAAAGTTCTTCTTCCGACAGAAAAAGTTTTTCCTTCCGACAGAAAAAGTTCTTCCTTCCGACAGGAAAAAATTTTTCCTTCCGACAGGACACAAACGGATGACTGACGTTCCTCTTCCTGAATGCCTTCCAAAGCCAGAAGAACCGAAAGCTGCAGAACCACAACAGTCTCCTCAGCAACCTCAGTTCCAGCAAGTCCTCCACCAAATTACTACCAATTTCCATCTCAAGGTTACTACCAATTTCCACCTCAAGGTTACTACCCACCACAAGGCTTCCCGAACTACCCTCCTCCTCAGCCTATGCCTTACTTCCCCAACCCTTGGATGTTCCAGCAAGCTCCACCCCAGCAATTCCAATCTCAATCCAAATCGAAGAGAGACCAAGAGTTCGAAGAAGGTCTGAACCGCTTACGCAAAGATTATGCCACAGCCCCGATGGAAGACGACAGGCTTTCAGTCTCTTCCCTCAAATCGACCGATTCGACTCGTACACAGATTCAGTTCGTGACCGTGACGACTACCTCAAGCAGTCTGAGAGACTCTTCATCCTACAATCATTTACAGTTGGAGCTCTCAAGAACATGCGCAATTACGAAGGTCAGACACCAGCTGGAGACCGCAAAACAGACGTACTCGCAAGAGCCGTCCAGCTCGTCAAAACAAAGACTGAGATAGTCGACTTCATTCTTGCAGCTTGCCCATACAAGTAAAAAAAATAAACAATTACGAGTTAAACTTTTTATTCTTTCTTTTCTGAGTTGTTTAGAGCTGGTTTCTCTTGTAGGAACCTTTCGTACTCTTCCATGGTCATGTAATTGCGAATTTTGTACGCAATTCCAGGTTCGTTGTGTTTTGAACCTTACGTATGTAACGCTTCCATCCTCCTCAGGGAAGTAAGCTGCTAACATCTGACCAAGTTTTCTCGGTGACTCGGAGCTCATAAAAATGTCACTTTTTAAACGTTAAGTTTTTAGTCTTATTTTACCCTTTGTTTACCCTTTGTTTGTCAAGGTAGTATTGGAGTGCAATTTCTCCAAATTCTCTGTGTCGGAGTTCTTCAGCATTTTCCAAGGTGTACCTGGAGAACTCAAAGAAGTTGTCAAGAAGATACTGCCATGCTGCTCTTCTGAGTTCGTCGGTATTTTGGAAGTGTTGCACCTTCGAGTCTTCGGACATGAAAAAAATGACACTTTTTCATGAATTTCCTTAAGACAGAAAAAATAAAGTTAGTTTTATTTTTATTTATTTTTTTATTTTGTATGTAAGAACAGAAATGACAAACATTGAGTTTGAAACAGTTAAAAAGATAGACAATGACACCAAATTGGTTAGAATAGGTGATTTAAACGTAAGATACTCAAAGAAATACAACAAATATTCTTTGTCAGACATTATATCTCCATCTGGAAAGAAAACAAAGGACTGGGTTAGAATTGCTTCTAGTCAGAAAATTTTGACAAGAAATCCTGAGCTTATGATATCGGTAAGATTCTATGGAACTACAGCATATCTCATCGACAAAAGTCTTATACCAATAGTTTTGTTATGGATTGACCCAGTTGTTGGATATAACTTCATAACATATGGTTCATTCGATACGGAACGTTGCAGTGAAGGCTTACTTTACATCGTTCAGAAACCGAAGGACTTCAATACAAAGAGATATAAGATAGGAAGAACATATAATATAACTCAAAGATATGACGTACAGTCAATAGAGTCAAGGTTGTGTTCGTTAATGATATGAGAGCTGCAGAAACAGAACTACTTGAAAAGTTTGAGAAAATGTATGGTGCTCCCATAAAAGGTAAAGAAACGTTTGAAGTAGATGAGATAGATAAACTATAAAATTATTTGACGAAGTTGCTGAAAAATACATGTAAAGCGTTTATTTTTGGTCTTTTGTGAAAGATAGAAAAAATAACGCTAATTTTTTATAAAATTTGACGAAGTGCAAATCTTCACTTCGTGTCATAATGTAAAAATAACGCTAATTTTTTATAAAAATTTGACGAAGTGCAAATCTTCACTTCGTGTCATAATGTAAAAATAACGCTAATTTTTTATAAAATTTGACGAAGTGCAAATCTTCACTTCGTGTCATAATGTAAAAATAACGTTTACCATGTAAAACGGTTGTGAAAAAAAGAGGTGAGAAAACAGGTGAGAAAACAGCGAGTAGGTAAAAAACCTTAGTCGCCAAAACTCTATGAAAACAGTGAAGAACAGCGAGTACGTAAAAAAACGTAGTCGCCAAAACTCTATGAAAACAGTGAAGAACAGCGAGACCGACTTTTTTCGGGGTCGCCAAAACTCTATGAAAACAGTGAAAAATAACAGAGTATTTTGACAACTTCAAACAAGCAGAGTAAATGAACTCTTTATTTTTCAAGCTTGACTTTTTACAATTTGAACTTTGTTTGCGTAGATATGAATTCTGAAAGAAGTATGAGGGTCTTGTATGACTTTGTACTTCTCCCATAGTTCATATCTGTCAAACTTACCTGCCATGGACTCTTTCATAAGTTCCATGAAATCGTCTTCGGACAATCCGGGGAAAAGTACAATGTCAGTAAGTATTCTCTTTACATCCTTACTTAAACTCTTTGCTGTCTGTACACAAATGACAACTGAGATGTTAAAGTGTCTGAGCTTCTTAAGAATTCGACACATATCTTGTTCTCTATTCTTTAACAAAGGATGAGAAGCAAAGTCATCTAAGATAAGAAGACATCTATGAGGGTAAGTCTTCCAATCGTAAGATTGCAATTTCTTCGAAATGTATTCTATCTCTTTCTGTTTGTTTCTGAAGTGTTTCTTCTCTAATATTCTCTGCATTTCCTCATTTGGGTCTTTGAAACTTAGAATTTATATACTCATTTATAGCATTATACTTCAAAACTCTTCTTTGGTACTTCTTTATCCAATCTAACAACTCAGAGTCTTTTATACATACTAACTTAGACTTCTTTATAATATCTTTGAACGAATTGACGGTTTGGTCAAATTGACCAGAAGTACTACAAATGACAACTAACTCATAGAATGGGTTCTTCTCATCTAGTTCTTGTTGTTGTGCAGCCATTTTAAGATAAGTGAAAGTCTTACCCGACCCAGGTGGTGCAATTAGACCTGTTATACCATTCTGAGCAAATAAGAACTTGTCATGTATAGGCTTTATCTGAGCATTTTCTAACTTCCTCTTGTTCTTGTTTAAAACATTCTCAAATTTCTTGTCAATGTCAGCAAACTTTTTTTCTAACATATTTTTAGAAAAATTAAAATTTTTATCTTTTAGAAAATGTCTAGCGATTTCGCTATCTATATTCGAGACAAGCTTTTCGACAGCAAAACATCTGTCGACCATAAAATCTTACATAGTGTAAACAAGAAAGGTGAATTTGTTCTAAAGTTCTGTTTCTGGGAATATGACAAGAACCATAAAACATTAAGCAGAGAAGTCTTAAAATTTGTCAATGACAGACTTGTTGACAGAGATGACGCCTCTTGGAAAGATGAAGTCCAACAAAACTTCTTAGAATGCAAAGAAGACACATGCGCTGTTCTTGAAGATGAAATAGAAAACAGAATAGAAGAGCTATTAAAGGACAAAGAACTTTTACATAAATATAGTTGCGCCAAATTTGACATAACTCCACCAGAAAGAAGAAGAAAAGAAAAGAAAGAAAAGAAAGTAGAAGAAGAGAAGAAAGAACCTGAACCAGTTCCAGAGAAAAAGAAATTTGACATGTAAAAATAAAATTTTATTTTTAGAACATTTCTGGGTCAATGTCAATGTTCTCTTCCTCTTTAGGAGCAAACACTGGCTTAGACTCTAAAATCTTTTTACCCAATTTACCTTGAACTTCTACAACTTTAGACTCATAATATTCATAGTCGTCTGCTTTCTTTGGTTCATAAGGTATAACAAGTTTGTATGCTTTGCCTTCTTTAAGGTTTGAAAACCTTCTGTCAAAACTTTCTTTGACTGCTAACAAACCTTCTATGTCTAAGTCTTCAAATTTCGCACCATTTTTAGTCACAATAGCAAACTTAACTGGTTCGATGTTCCAAACTTTGCTGAATGAAGACTTTTCAAAATGGTAGAAGTAAACATTCAAATATGTGAATGGGTCTAGTTCTTCTTTAAGTCCTGACATGTACTTGTTTACTGAGATGAATTTTGCCATCTTTTTCTATCGGATAAAAAAAATATTTTTTTTTAAAATTTACTCAGAAAAATTTTTCTTTGTATATACACCATTCTGTACGTCTAAAAGACTTTTGACATTTGCCAAGAATGTTCGTTTAGACGCTGTCATATAACCATATTCTTGACAATATTGTTTATACGAATCGTACAATGACCTTTCATCTAAACACTCAAAGTCAGTTTCATCTATGAACAGTTCATATACACTCTTGTTTGCTTCTAACAATGTTTGTCTCTCTTCGGTATGTGGAATTTGTCTTGGATTGAACTTTGAAATATCTAATGTCATAAAGTATGAGAACAAGTGGTTGTAAAAGTCAGATGTCAAAGTTTCTGCTAAGTCGTCAAAATATTCTGTATCTTGCATATGAGCTTCTGACGTTCTGACAACTACATATCTTCTGTCAGAACTTTCTAACTTCATCGGAACAGCATTGTTTGAAACCATAATGAAGTTTGCAACATTTTCACAAACTCTTTGGTCTTTATACTTTCTTTCAACAACTCCAACTTTGTCTGTTATAAGACTCTTCAAAGCATCTGAGTTCAAAACTTTTGTTGTATCTATACTTTGAAGTTCATTGCAAACTATAAGTTTCATATTCTCTATTGAGGAGTTAAACTTGCCACAGATGTTTTCTAAGTTTGTCATATTCGGATTCGAATAGCCCTCTAACAGTTTGCATAAGATATCTGTAAAGAAAGTATTCTTACCTGTTCCTTGTTTTCCAATTATAATGAGAGCAGTTTCATTTTTAGCACTTGGATGTTGTAAGATGTTTGCAAACCAACATAAGATATACTCATAGACTCTTTCGTTTCCATTGCATATAATTTCTTTGACATGGTCTAACCAAGCTTCTATAATATTTTCTTTCCATTCTACTTGTTCGTATTTATATCCAGTGAAGATAGAATAGAAGTTTGGAGAAGGTGTATAGAACTTTATACCTCGAACTGAAAAATCTTCTAACTTTGACAATAAGATATCCCAAGCATCTAACATCTTCATGCCAACTTGTACGACTTTTATTTTCTTAAGTTTCTGTCTACATTCTTGTTCTGAAACTATTGTTGCTTTAGGTTTGTTAAAGACTACATCCCATTCTTTCATAACATAACATTCTGGGGCAGAGTCGACATAAATGACTAAACGTTTCAAATTCTCGACTGCTTTGTTATAGTCTCGAAATGGACACATATTTCTGAATGCTTGGAAGTCATAAAAATCTGAAACATCTATTCTGTACATTTTTATAAAAATAAAAAAAAATTTTTTTTTATTCTTGACTTTGTTGTTGCATTTGTTGTTCTTGAGCTATTTGTTGTTGAAGTTGTTCTTGTAATACAATACTTTCACCAGTTGCATCTTCCAATTCGAAACTTTCTGCCGTCATTGACAAATACATAGGACATAAAAGTTTTACAGGAACAAAGTTTGCGTCAACTAATGTCAACGTTATACTTGCCAAAGTGTTTGAGTTCACTAAGGTTGAAAATTCTGCATTCGAATGAACAATAGGCAAACCAGCAGAGAAAGTATTGTTTATACGCATAAGTATCTTTTGGTCATAATAGTTTCTGTCGACATTCGAATAACACTTTGAACCTAAGTTTGAAACAATATATAAGATTGGTGTGCTTAATGTCAATGGAATAGACATTCCTTGTATGACACCTTTTCCTGTTATAGGAAACTGTTGGTAGTAAAAACCAGAAATAAGTTTTGTATTATAGCTCATATCGTTTATAGTAAACTCAGTCGGACATCCAAACATAATGAAACCTGCTCTAGTTGCAGCACATGTTACACCCGTCTTAAAGTATTAAATAAGTCAACAAAACCTGTTGGTGGTATATCTGAGTAAGTATCTTCAAAGGAGTATTTTTTACCATTCACAACAATAAAGTCTTCTGGTGTCAAAAGAGCAAAACAGGCTTTAGTCGTCATTGTGTTTAAGGTTAGTTTACAATATCGTCCTTGAGGACTTTGTAAGTTTGTTGTTATAGAATTATATGACTCAGGGTTTTTAGTCGTAATAGTATAAACCATTATATCTTCTGCCATTTACTTAGCAAATAAATTTTAATGAAATGTTGTGGTCGTCAAATATTTTTATAACGTCTGGGAAACTATACTTTAAGTTCAACGTTTCACCTCCTTTCATAACGTATATCTTGTCAATGACATTATATGAAACACCACAGCAACTAATGTCGGGTTCTATTTCTTTGATGTTTATATCGTCTGCCTCTGTCAAAAGTTTCAATAGTTCTTTCAAGACTTCATGAGGTGCAATGACATATGAGTTCACTTTTACAGGGTTGTGTTCGACCAAGTTTAACATTATACCTAAAGCTTGACAAATCTTCTCCTGAGTTTGAAGTTTGTCTTTCAGTTGTTGGTAGTCGTTTCGAATATCTGCAACAGAACTTAAGTCTCTGCTAACTTCAGGATATGTTGGTTGTTCTTTTACAGGAACAATTGTTATACCATCTTCGTCTTCGTATGGTTTCCCCACTTCAACATCTCTGTCTTTGACATTGACAACAACACTTTGACTGTTTGTTTGAGTTGGTGAATTTAACTTCACATCTGCCACCGCCATTAAACCTTTTGAAACACTCACGCTTCTATTTTTCGGAAATGACATTTTACTTAGAATAAAAAGATGGACGTATTCGAGTATCTCTTCGAATTGAAGCAGAACAAAGTTTACACACACAAACAATACAAATACATTGACAGAATAGTTCTTTATACAAACAATGGTAAATGTTATAGAATAGCAGTCTTTGCTGAACCTAAATATTTTCATAAAGCAAAGAAAGTTGGTATAACTGAAATGGTGAAAGTTCTTGACGTTGACAAAAATATAACAACAAAACTTACAGATATTTCTAAAGGTAAGTTTATCTTACAATATTATGTCAAAACTGGCGTACTGTCAATATTTGACGGAGAGAAGTCAGTTCAAGAACAACTTACTGACCTGCTGCCAAAATCTGCTCGATGGAAGCTGTCGTTATGCCAATCTGAGGAGCCCCAGCAGGTTTCATCGAACGAATCTTCAAAAGAGCATCTTCCGTGAAAAGTGCTATTGGTTTTGTAAACTTCTTTGCTCTCAGTTCATCTGGACCGTCTCTGTCACCAGTATATTGTATTTGTACAGTACCAACAGTTGAAATACCACCCATAAAGTCTTCTGAGTCAGCAAATGGAATGCCAAGCCAAAAGTTTGAACGGTCTCCATTTGTATATTGAGTTTTTTGACCTCCTGTATGAGTCCATACTTTCACATATGGCATAATAGAACTTTGCATTTCAGGGTTAATGGTTGTTGTGAAATTGTTGTTAAAGTTCATAGCATCTAATGTCAAGTTGTATGACCTCATATCCTCAACTGTAGAATATTCTTCTCTTGGATAATATTTGCCATCTATGTTTATATGATATTTAATACCGGGGTTGTAGAAACAAGAATAGTCATTTATAGTTCGTCTGAACAGTACAAACATAGTATCTGCATGTTTCATTGCAGTTGTTAAAGCAATATCTGTTCTTGCACCTGGGTCAGCACTTTGGTTTCCAACTTCACCTGCAAAGTCTTTGACAGATATTTGGTGTATAGGGAACATAAGTGGAACTGCAATATATTTGGCAGCTAAAGCATTTGAAATATCTGGGTCCAACATATAGACTGCAAGTCTGCTTTCTATTCTCTTGCATTCAAATTTTTCGCATGTGAACTTAACTGGGTCCCAAGCAGTTCCAGCAGCATTGAAATAATAGTTTACTTCATTGTTGAAGTTTGAGAAACCAAAGTCTAAGTCAACTTTGTCTTTGCAAAAGTCACAGAACTTGGCTCCACCAGTTCCAGCTACAGTAATGCTGAATGGGTCTTGTGTTGGTGCAATGACTAAGTTATTTTTGCTTGGAGTAAGTTCATAGAAATTTTTCCTGCCCAGTTTGGTAAGTATCTTAAAAACCTGAAGATGAGGAAAGATGACAAAGGAACTCTAAGTTTCAGTTTTACTTTAGTGGCAGCAGTTCCATCTGAACCAGAAAGGTTAACATAAACTCCTGGAACGTTAGGGTCAAGTCTTCTTATTTTCTCAATATTTGCATACTGGTCTGTTTGTTCTCTAGCTTGTGGTTGTACTGAGTTTCTCAAAGCGAACCATTCATAGTTTGCCCATGTTACTGTTTGAACTAAGTCAGAGTTAGAATATATCTTATATCCCATGAAAACTTCTGGAGCATATTGGTATCCGACATAGAAAATTCCATTGCAACCTTTCTTGTCAGACAACTTGGCAGAAGGTTTTATTTCAATGTCTTGTTCCACGTATAAGAATGAGTTGTCAATAGAAATAATATGAAACCTGTCGCAAGCAATATCTACTGTTGTTGAAGAACCTTCTCCAAACTCACCTACGTTTCCATAAGAAACAGCAGTTGTATATTCGTAAGTTCCAGGAACTATTTCTGACCTTCTAATGGCATTGTCGCATTCGTTATACCATTCGGAAACATTTCCGTTCATGGCATCCAAAACTGTTGGCGTTATATTCTGAGCGGCGTACATTTCATATGGGTAAAAATATAGAATAGTTGGATTTATGTGTCATAATAGAACCCACTCGGACCAAGCTTTACTTTCTTCCTGACTGAGTTTTTAACTCTTCTTTTTCCTTCATTGCCACTACTTTCACTAGATGAAGTTACTTCTTCACTATTTCACTTTGTTCTACTCTTCTCTTCTTCTTTGGTGTCGCTTTTGGTAACTTGCCCTCTGCTTCAAGTTGTTGCATCTTTGCCTCATGTTCACCTAGTATGTTGTAAATTTCCCATGTCCTTTTTGCCTTTGGGCTCTGGTCGCCCATCTCAGGTAACCTATATCCTAGAAAGATTTTGTCATAGTTTGTATTTGAGTCTTCGCGTATTGTTTGCATGACTCTTTCCTGAGTTTCCGGTTCAAGCTCTTCAAACAGAGCTTGTCCATATGGAATAAGCTCGTTTCCAAATATATGTTTTTGTAGCCATTCTGGTTTTCTTTCCATGTTACCAATAATATCTTTTGTGAATGGGAAAGCTTTTACCCAATGTTTCAGTCTTGCGTCATTTATTTCTGTAGTTGGTTTTATTTTGTCAAGGAACATGTTTTTCAATACTAACATTTCATTTGGTACTGTCCATTTGAGTTTTCTTAAATATTCATCCCTTCTCAGTTCATTGTCTGCAAAGTAAGTTTTTATGACATTTTGCAAACTTTCGTTTGCAAGGTCATGTACAATAGGTTCTCTTCCTTCTATCTCCCTAACTTTCTTTCTAAACTCTTCACCAAATATACCATCTTTATGGTTCTGTGTAGTTCTTTGAGATAAATGTTCTAGAACGTCAGGTGTTATATTTCCATCAGCCATGTTCATTTCATACTGGTCCAAAATATCTGCATGTTTCATATCTTTCAATGGCATTAAAGCCGCGCTGAAAATACCAGCTATATCTGGTTCACCATTCACTTCCATTGCGTCTACAACTTCTTGGAATTGTGGTTGTAAGTTTATGAACCACCTATCCGGATTAGCTTTATGACCCCATCTCATTGTAGTTCCATAGTCTGCAGAAACAAAAGTAGGTTTGTTTCCATATTGGTTAGGTTCTGAATGAACTTTAAACAATGTTTCATTTCTATATGTTTTGTGAAATTTAACCTTTTATTTTCACCGAGTTCAGCCAAAGATTGAACGTTATATGGTCGTAAGTAAAAAGGATTGTTGTATTTGCGTACACTTTCTTTCAGTTCTTCCATTCTATGCTGAATATTTTCATCTGATGTTGGAGTCTTTTGTATGTCGGCGAACATTTTTCGATATTCTTCTACTATGTCAGCTGAATTTTTCTTAGACTCTTGGAAAGATTCCATATTCTCCGCATACTCTTGTTGAGGGTCAAGATTTTTCGGCTGTTCCAAATCTTCATCTAGTTCTGTGAAGTTAGTTTCCAAAGGAGGGACTTGTTCGTTTCCTTCAGGCTCTTCTAGCTGTTGTTGCTGAACTATTTCTTCCATGTCTGGTTGTATCTGAACTTCTTCCTGTGGAGTTTCTTGTACCTCATCTGCTGGCATTTCATATATTCCGAGACCGTTTTTAACAAGTTCCCTATTTAAGCCATCCGCATTCATAACCCTTTCTTCTTTCGTTCCGTCTCTATTTTTTACGCGTTTCATGAAGATAGTTGAATTATCATTTATCTCTGACACCAAATATCTCGGAGTAAATTCAGTCATGTCATTTGGATGATATGCTATTAAATCATATCCCTTAGCGAGCTTGTATTTTCCAGGTTTGAAATTATATCCCATTTGGTGCTGAACCATAAAGCTAAATAGGTTCGGGTCAGTATTTCCTTCCTTGAACTTTCTAATAGCTTCTTTATATCTGTCACTAAAGTCAAGAGTATCTGGGTAACCATAGTCTTCCTTAAGCATTTTTAAGAATTCTTGGTTTCCTTGTTCTCTACTTCTTTTATGTCCTTGCTCTGTTTGTGGTTGTTGCTGTGCAGTGTTTTGAACTGTTGGTTGTGGTGCAGTGTTTTGAACTGTTGGTTGTGGTGCAGTGTTTTGAACTGTTGGTTGTGGTGCTGGATTTTGAACTGTTGGTTGTGGTGCAGTGTTTTGAACTGTTGGTTGTTGTGTTGGTTGTTGTGTTGGTTGTTGTGTTGGTTTTGGTGCATGCCTGTGTCTGTGTCCATGTGACGATGTAAATGTTTTAGGTAGTCCTGGTGCAGGTGCTTCTCTTGGAGGGTTTGGTGGTATATAAGTTCCACCAGCTGGCACATATGTTCCATCTGCAGCATAATGTCCTACCTGACTTTTCGTTTTAAGAAAGCATTTACTAGGTCTGTTTTGGTCTGTTGTAACTCTTTTTCTTGACTTTCCACAACAGTTGCTCTAACGGCGTCATAGGCACTTTGAACTGCCTGTCTCGTTGCTGCATCTGTTATTTTCGTCATATTTTGTGCTACTTCTCTTAACTCGTTGTCGAAACCTTCAGACTTCAGTTTCTTTCCAGATGAGAAGTCGTTCACTAGTTTCACCTTACTATGAAGAGCTTCGAAGGCGTTCTTAAAGTCAGCATTCATTAAAGCTTCATTTGAACTGTCTTCATCCGCTTGTATTTTTGTCCTTATTGACCCTATAAGTTGGGCTGCTTTAGCGTTGGCTTGGGCATCTAACCAGTCATTATTAGCTTTTATATATTCTGCGCTTTTCATTGCCTTTTGCATGGCTGCGTCGTTATTTTTACTTTCTTGTGCTAAGTTTTCATACTGTACGGTTTGGTTTTGCAACTGTAAAAGTTTTTCTGCCTTTACATTTGCTTCAACTTCTTTTTTATACTCATCGCTATCCATATATGTCTTCAGGGCTTTTTGTTTTATCTCTTCATCTTTCAGTACTTTATATTGAGTAGTATGGTTTTTCAAATTTATAACATCTTGTTCCATTTTTGCTACTTCTGCTGCTTTTTCTGACACTTTTTTCGCATATTCCTCTGTACTTAGTTCTTTCAGTTGTTCTTCTTTCTTCTTTTTCTCTACGTTTAACTCATTGAGTTTCTTTGTGTGTCTGTCATATTCTAGTTTCTTTTCGTTTTCACTTATTTGTTTCTGTATGTCTATGTTTGACTTTTTGACATCTGTTATTTGATTTTTGAGTGAACTCAAATTCATTTGACTTTGAGGGTTATAAGCTGTTCCGTCTGCAGCTCCACCATAGCCTGCCATTTTCGCTAAAAGTGCCGCTCTTAAACCTCCACTCTGTGCACCAATAACTCGGTTTAAAAGCATAGGGTTGCTTGACATTTGTTGCAACATAGTGGGGTCATTCATCATTTGTTGTTGCAACTGTTGTTGTGGTGTCAGTTTTACTATTGGATGTTTCAATGCTCTCTTCCTCTTACGTATATTCTTACGTAGCTTACGTGGCATTTTAAGTGAAGTTAAAAAGCGGTTTTTGACAGATGTTTATATGACACTTTTTGTTCAGCACAAAAAACTACTCGGTCAAAGTGTTGTCAGTTTTGTAAAATAACCGTCCTATCTCATTCTATAAGGGGAAAAGGCTTCTCAAAGTATACTTCCTTGGAACGCCTGTAACTTTTCCTGTAGCGACGATAGACCCTTACTTGTCCGGACAAAGTTATACTATTTTGAGTGCTCTACAAAAAAGTCAACGGCGACGACTCTCAAAAACCGTTGTGTAAAAAGTTTTACCGTTGGACAAAAAAGTATATATAGAAAACAAAAAACGTTTATAGTTCATTCAATATTTGAGATGGAACGGTTTGCCAACGGTAACTATTAAATAAAATAAAAAAATAGAGGGGGTCTCCGTTGGTAAAAACCGTTTATTTTAAACTTTTCTATGAGTAGTCCGAAAAAAACAGTTTATTTTTCATAATGGAAGGAAGAAAAAGTGTCGCAAACAATTCGTCGACTACCTCTGCAGTTAAAGTTCCTACAACTTATGTCTCACCATTCTCAAAACCCTTACGACCTCCTATAATACCAAAGCAACTTCCTCATACAATTCAAGACAATTTGTCCAACAATTTGAGTTCTTCTTCTCAAAACACAACAGATACAGTTGTCCAAACAGCACCAGAACAAGTTTCACATAGTTCTACAATTCAAGACAAATTGTCCAACAATTTGAGTTCTTCTTCTCAAAACACAACAGATACAGTTGTCCAAACAGCACCAGAACAAGTTTCACATAGTTCTACAATTCAAGACAAATTGTCCAACAATTTGAGTTCTTCTTCTTCTCAAAACACAACAGAAACATCTGAAACAGATTTACAACCAGCACCAGAACAAGTTTCACATAGTTCTACAAGTATGTTAACAAGAGCACAATTTCAAGATTTAATTTCTCTTGAACAATATTCGAGTAACGAAACACAAACCGACGACTGTAACCTCTCGCTACCCGAATCCATTCAAAGAAAATACGCCATGAAAAGACTGAAATTGTTGTATAAACTTCTTAACAATTGGGGGCGAAGACAACACAGATTATAGTGAAATGTTTAACAAAGTCATAGAATCTGTTAAACCAATTGAAAACGACATAAAAAATCCCGGTGTTCTTGTAGACCTTTTCGCCTCAAAATTACCAGTTACAACCAATCTAATAGCAACACAAGCTATAGAGCAATTTATTTTATGTTTTCCCAAGCAATATAGACAACACCTGAGGGAAACAAGAATAGGAAAATTTCAATTGGTGTATCCTACAACATACAACTATTACGAAGAAGCAAATGAATATGGAGAACTCTCATTCCATTTCACACTTTCAGTTCCTGAGGGAGAAGAAAAAGCAATCTATCATGTACAATCTCTTGCAGGATGTGAAGGAAAACCTCACATAATAACTACTGTTGCAATTGACAAACCTGCAAGAGTCGAAGACGATGTTTTGTTCGCGTCCATTGCTGGTTTTGGCATGGGAGAACCAATTCCAATTTCCCATTTCACAGAATACTCAGCACAACATTTTCAAAATGTAGAATTCGTGTTCTACGACCATCAAAAGTTCCTGCTAACAAAACCAAAGAAACAATTTGTCTCAATATTTGTTGCTGGTCATGTGGCTGACAAAGAGCCATCAGATACTGACTATGAAGAAGAGGAGGAGGAAGAAGAAAACGATAGCGATGTCGTTCTTATCGAATAAAAACTTTAATTTATATAATTTTTTAGTTTTCCTCTAGTTTTAGTTTTTTAGGGGCTAGAAGGGGCGCAGCCCCTGGAAGCCCCTACTTTTTTTTTTACTTCCATTTATAAATTTATATAAAACATCCATAAATCAAAATAAAATAATTTTCATGAATGTAAAAAGTACTGAAATTTTAAATACTTGAAAACGGTATAAATATTTTTTATATATTGAGGCTTCAATCTCTAAACTTCTCTAAAAAATACATCAAACATTTATTAAATTCATTACTTAAATTTCTTCTCAAATAAAAAAATAACTGATTGAAAATTCTTCATTATAGTCTTGCTTTTGAATAGTTTACGAAAATGAACACATGTTCTTTACCATTATATTATATGATAATTCCATTTTCCACATATTGAATGCAAAAGCAACGATAGTTCTTACAGTGCTATATTTTCATTAATGAGCGCTCAGCGTTTATTAATGATACAAGAAGTTATTTTCATCTTAGTATGCTACTTCATGAATAAAGGAAGTGATTTTTTCTTACAAATGTCACTTAACCAAATGGTGAGGTATCCTTATCTTAATGAAATTAAGAATACAAAGCTAATCAGATATATTCCAAGTCAGTTCATTATCTCAGAGTCTATTATTATACATAAAAATGACTATGGAGGTGCCCAACTCAGGAAAAATGGCGCTTGGGAAAGTAAAGAAGAAAACTACCCCAATCAACCACTAATTTTACCACACTACTTCGATATTTTTAATTGTACAATGGCGTTGCTGCGTAATGTATATATAAATCATGCTTCGGCAATTGTTACTAACGATTATTTTATCATTCCCGATGAAAATGATTGGTTTGTTGCTACAAAGAAACCAGGAGAAGGAAAAGTTATAGCATCATATGATAAAGCAATTGCCGTTGGGAGAGACTCAGATAGATATGGACATTGGATTCTAGACTATATGGGACCTTTATTATTACTTCCTATTGATGTGATTTTGACACATAAAATCTTAAACATTCCAAATATTCCAATTGCTCATGAAATGCTTGATTTCTTAGGGGTACCAAAAGAAAATCGGATATTTAGGATGAAAAAGTATGAGTTAATACATTGCAACTCGGTTTATTTCCCTTATAGACCATTAGTCAATGCAGACTATATTGGATATCCTATTCAATTAATTCGAGATTTTGTGCATAAGCACTTAAATCTCTCACAAATAAATCAAACAAAGTATGCTTTCTACCAAAGACAAGCAACAAGAAAGATTATAAACTTTGACCAAATGGTGAGTACAGCAAAATCAAGCTTTCCTGAATATAATTGGGAATGCTTACAGGATAGGCAAAGTTTAATTGAATGTGGCAAAATCTGGGCAGCAATAAAACTTATGATCTCAGGAAATGGCTCTCACTTGTTTAGATGTGTATGTTTAAAGAAAGGATGCGTTGTTGTTGAAATATTAGGTGCCTACAATGATTTGTCGTGCATGGGAGCTCTTTATTCTTGTGGAGTTCATGTCATTTCAATCAAAAATCCTTCAATTTCTTATTCAATGTGGTGGGGTGGCTCCAGTTATAATGCTGAAATAGACAAAATCATGAAGTCAATTAGGTATTTAAAGCCTTATCTCGATGGGAAAGAATTCCCCAAAGATTCTCTAAGATTTTAGTTGTATGTTAATTATTTATATCTTTTACTTTGATTCTAACAAATAATATAATACTAATAA
>NW_026529106.1:0-9604 GCF_026262505.1 Trichomonas vaginalis G3 | reverse complement strand
TTCCATGGTCATGTAATTGCGAATTTTGTACGCAATTCCAGGTTCGTTGTTTTTGAACCTGATGTATGTAACGCTTCCATCCTCCTCGGGGAAGTAAGCTGCTAACATCTGACCAAGTTTTCTCGGTGACTCGGAGCTCATAAAAATGTCACTTTTTAAACGTTAAGTTTTTAGTCTTATTTTACCCTTTGTTTACCCTTTGTTTGTCAAGGTAGTATTGGAGTGCAATTTCTCCAAATTCTCTGTGTCGGAGTTCTTCAGCATTTTCCAAGGTGTACCTGGAGAACTCAAAGAAGTTGTCAAGAACATACTGCCATGCTGCTCTTCTGAGTTCGTCGGTATTTTGGAAGTGTTGCACCTTCGAGTCTTCGGACATGAAAAAATGACACTTTTTCTATTAAACCGTTTTGGCATTTCTCATGAGTGAGTATAGTTCTGCCCGAACCATTGGAAGAGAAGAAGTACCCTTGCTGGCAAAAAGACAAAAATAGTTGCCTTAGTTGTCATTGCAATTGTACTCGTAATTGAATTCATTGTACTTCTCTTCACGTACATAAAACTCAGCAATGGTATTTGCTTTAAGAAGCTACCATCTTACTAAGACTAAACACTTACATTTTTCAAGGTTGACTTTTTACAATTTGAATTTTGTTGCTGAATTCAGCAAAAATATAATTTATGTTAGAATGTTAGATCTAACATGTTTTCTAACACGTTTTCTAACATGGTCTAAAACTCTTGAATTTTCATGAATTTTACACCAAAAATATAATTTATGTTAGAATGTTAGATCTAACATGTTTTCTAACACGTTTTCTAACATGGTCTAAAACTCTCGAAAATCATGAATTTTCCCGAAATAAAAAATAAAGTTGGTTTTTTTAAAAAAATATTTTTTATTTTTATTGTAAGAACATGTTAGCAACAACAGCACCAAACTCGTTAGTCATGAACCCAACTTCAATGTTAGTAGAGATGAAAAGCTTCATTCCTTCTTCATATACTTTCGAAACAAAAATCCAGAAGATAAAGCAAGAACTTTTAACAAGTAATTTAGACTGTAGTGCGAAAGATGAAACAAATGAACAGTATCTTTATGAAATGCAGGATATTATTGACCATTTACCTAAACTTCCTGAAATCCAACAACAAAAACTCACTATTCCAGAATTCGATGAAATAGAAGTCGGACTGACTGACTCAGTAGAAATAAAGAAGTTCATACGAAAGGTTAACTATGAGTTTCTTGGATTTCATTGCAACCACAAAGTCATGGACAAAGACTGCGACATGGTATATAAGAACATCTCTGACATATACAAATCCGAAGAATTTAAGACCTACGACAACTTTGTTTCATTAGTTGCAAAATGTGTTTGGGAAATAAGAGATAAAGATAGTAGGGGTAAGGTATGGAACGAACAAATAAAACCCGCTATGTTCGAGATGAAGAAAACCATTGACGCCTTAGTTGTTTTAGCAGGTAAGGTTTCAGAATATAACGCAAAAATGAACCCACAATGTTCTAAATGTAAAGCAGCAATGAGGAAATATAACTACTCCGTCAAAGAGATAGAACGTATGCGAAACGACTATGCAGATTTAAAGAAAGAAGCAGAGAAACCAGCAGAAGATAAAATGGACATGTTGACATTTCTAAACAAAAACTATCCAACAGCTGACGATTTCCTTCTATCTGACGTCAAGAAGAAGTATAAAGAAACTTTCGGTATCGTTAAAACATTCGATGTACTAAAAGAAGAAATTGAAGCCACGAAATTGTTTAGAGTCATGAACCATCGCAACATATACCATGTAAAACGCTTGTAAATAGTTATGTTAGAAAACATGTTAGAAAACATGTTAGATCTAACATTCTAACATAAACATTATTTTTGCTGACTTTTTACAATTTGAACTTTGTTTGCGTAGATATGAATTCTGAAAGAAGTATGAGGGTCTTGTATGACTTTGTACTTCTCCCATAGTTCATGTCTGTCAAACTTACCTGCCATGGACTCTTTCATAAGTTCCATGAAATCGTCTTCGGACAATCCAGGGAAAAGTATAATGTCAGTAAGTATTCTTTTAACATCCTTACTTAAACTCTTTGCTGTCTGTACACAAATGACAACTGAGATGTTAAAGTGTCTGAGCTTCTTAAGAATTCGACACATGTCTTGTTCTCTATTCTTTAACAAAGGATGAGAAGCAAAGTCATCTAAGATAAGAAGACACCTATGAGGGTACGTTTTCCAATCGTACGATTGCAATTTCTTCGAAATGTATTCTATCTCTTTCTGTTTGTTTCTGAAGTGTTTCTTCTCTAATATTCTCTGCATTTCCTCATTTGGGTCTTTAAACTTAGAATTTATATACTCATTTATAGCATTATACTTCAAAACTCTTCTTTGGTACTTCTTTATCCAATCTAACAACTCAGTATCCTTTATACATACTAACTTAGACTTCTTTATAATATCTTTGAACGAATTGACGGTTTGGTCAAATTGACCAGAAGTACTACAAATAACAACTCATAGAATGGGTTCTTCTCATCTAGTTCTTGTTGTTGTGCAGCCATTTTAAGATAAGTGAAAGTCTTACCCGACCCAGGTGGTGCGATTAGACCTGTTATACCATTCTGAGCAAATAAGAACTTGTCATGTATGGCTTTATCTGAGCATTTTCCAACTTCCTCTTGTTCTTATTTAAAACATTCTCAAATTTTTGTCAATGTCAGCAAACTTTTTTTCTAACATATTTTTAGAAAAATTAAAATTTTTATCTTTTTGAAAATGTCTAGCGATTTCGCTATCTATATTCGAGACAAACTTTTCGACAGCAAAACATCTGTCGACCATAAAATCTTACATAGTGTAAACAAGAAAGGTGAATTTGTTCTAAAGTTCTGTTTCTGGGAATATGACAAGAACCATAAAACATTACAAAGAGCAGTCTTAAAATTTGTCAATGACAGACTTGTTGACAGAGATGACGCCGATTGGAAAGATGAAGTCCAACAAAAGTTCTTAGAATGCAAAGAAGACACATGCGCTGTTCTTGAAGATGAAATAGGAAACAGAATAGAAGAGCTATTAAAGGACAAAGAACTTTTACATAAATATGGTTGCGCCAAATTTGACATAACTCCACCAGAGAAGAAGAAGAAGAAGAGAGAAAAGAAAGAAAAGAAAGTAGAAGAAGAGAAAAAAGAACCTGAACCAGTTCCAGAGAAAAAGAAATTTGACATGTAAAAATAAAATTTTATTTTTAGAACATTTCTGGGTCAATGTCAATGTTCTCTTCCTCTTTAGGAGCAAACACTGGCTTAGACTCTAAAATCTTTTTACCCAATTTACCTTGAACTTCAACTATCTTAGACTCATAATATTCATAGTCGTCTGCTTTCTTTGGTTCATAAGGTATAACAAGTTTGTATGCTTTGCCTTCTTTAAGGTTTGAGAACCTTCTGTCAAAATTTTCTTTGACTGCTAACAAACCTTCTATGTCTAAGTCTTCAAATTTCGCACCATTTTTAGTCACAATAGCAAACTTAACTGGTTCGATGTTCCAAACTTTGCTGAATGAAGACTTTTCAAAATGGTAGAAGTAAACATTCAAATATGCGAATGGAGCTAACTTATCTTTGACTTCTGTCATGTACTTATTTACTGAGATGAATTTTGCCATCTTTTCTATCGGATAAAAAAAGATTTTTTTTAAAATTTACTCATAAAAATTTTTCTTTGTATATACGCCGTTCTGTATGTCTAAAAGACTTTTGACATTTGCCAAGAATGTTCGTTTAGACGCTGTCATATAACCATACTCTTGACAATATTGTTTATACGAGTCGTACAATGACCTTTCATCTAAACACTCAAAGTTAGTCTCATCTATAAACAGTTCATAAACACTCTTGTTTGCTTCTAACAACGTTTGTCTCTCTTCGGTATGTGGAATTTGTCTTGGATTGAACTTTGAAATATCTAATGTCATAAAATATGAGAACAAGTGGTTGTAAAAGTCAGATGTCAAAGTTTCTGACAAAGCGTCAAAATATTCTGTATCTTGCATATGAGAATCTGACGTTCTGACAACTACATATCTTCTGTCAGAACTTTCTAACTTCATCGGAACAACATTGTTTGAAACCATGACGAAGTTTGCAACATTTTCACAAACTCTTTGGTCTTTATATTTTCTTTCAACAACTCCAACTTTGTCTGTTATAAGACTCTTCAAAGCATCTGAGTTTAAAACCTTTGTTGTATCTATACTTTGAAGTTCGTTACATACTATAAGTTTCATATTCTCTATTGAAGAGTTAAATTTACCGCAGATGTTTTCTAAGTTTGTCATATTAGGGTTCGAATAGCCCTCTAACAGTTTGCATAAGATATCTGTAAAGAAAGTGTTCTTACCAGTTCCTTGTTTTCCAATTATAATGAGAGCAGTTTCATTTTTAGCACTTGGATGTTGTAAGATGTTTGCAAACCAACATAAGATATACTCATAGACTCTTTCGTTTCCATTGCATATAATTTCTTTGACATGGTCTAACCAAGCTTCTATAACATTTTCTTTCCATTCTACTTGTTCATATTTATATCCAGTGAAGATAGAATAGAAGTTTGGAGAAGGTGTATAGAACTTTATACCACGAACTGAAAAATCTTCTAACTTTGACAATAAGATATCCCAAGCATCTAACATCTTCATACCAACTTGTACAACTTTTATTTTCTTAAGTTTCTGTCTACATTCTTGTTCTGAAACTATGGTTGCTCTTGGTTTGTTAAAGACAACATCCCATTCTTTCATGACATAACATTCTGGGGCAGAGTCGACATAAATGACTAAACGTTTCAAATTCTCGACTGCTTTGTTATAGTCTCTAAATGGACACATATTTCTGAAGCTTGGAAGTCATAAAAATCTGAAACATCTATTCTGTACATTTTTATAAAAATAAAAAAAATATTTTTTTTATTCTTGAGCTATTTGTTGCATTTGTTGTTCTTGAGCTATTTGTTGTTGAAGTTGTTCTTGTAGTACAATACTTTCACCAGTTGCATCTTCCAATTCGAAACTTTCTGCCGTCATTGACAAATACATAGGACATAAAAGTTTTACAGGAACAAAGTTTGCGTCAACTAAGGTTAAGTTTATGTTTGCTAAAGTGTTTGAGTTTACTAAAGCTGAAAACTCTGCATTCGAATGAACAATAGGCAAACCAGCAGAGAAAGTGTTGTTTATACGCATGAGTATCTTTTGGTCATAGTAGTTTCTGTCGACATTCGAATAGCACTTTGAACCTAAGTTTGAAACAATATATAAAATAGGTGTACTTAAAGTCAATGGAACAGACATTCCTTGTATGACACCTTTTCCTGTTATAGGAAACTGTTGGTAGTAAAAACCAGATATAAGTTTTGTATTATAGCTCATATCGTTTATAGTAAACTCAGTCGGACATCCAAACATAATGAAACCTGCTCTAGTTGCAGCACATGTTACATCCGTCCTTAAAGTATTAAATAAGTCAACAAAACCTGTTGGTGGTATATCTGAGTAAGTATCTTCAAAGAAGTATTTTTTACCATTCACAACAATAAAGTCTTCTGGTGTCAAAAGAGCAAAACAGGCTTTAGTCGTCATTGTGTTTAAGGTTAGTTTACAATATCGTCCTTGAGGACTTTGTAAGTTTGTTGTTATAGAATTATATGACTCAGGGTTTTTAGTCGTAATAGTATAAACCACTATGTCTTCTGCCATTTACTTAGCAAATAAATTTTAATGAAATGTTGTGGTCGTCAAATATTTTTATGACGTCTGGGAAACTATATTTTAAGTTCAACGTTTCACCTCCTTTCATAACGTATATCTTGTCAATGACATTGTATGAAACACCACAGCAAGCAATGTCGGGTTCTATTTCTTTGATGTTTATATCGTCTGCCTCTGTCAAAAGTTTCAATAGTTCTTTCAAAATTCATGAGGTGCGATGACATATGAGTTCACTTTTACAGGGTTGTGTCGAACCAAGTTTAACATTATACCCAAAGCTTGACAAATCTTCTCCTGAGTTTTAAGTTTGTCTTTAAGTTGTTGGTAGTCTTTCGAATATCTGCAACAGAACTTAAGTCTCTGCTAACTTCAGGGTATGTTGGTTCTTTTACAGGAACTATTGTTATACCATCTTCGTCTTCGTATGGTTTCCCCACTTCAACATCTCTTTCTTTGACATTGACAACAACACTTTGACTGTTTGTTTGAGTTGGTGAATTTAACTTCACATCTGCCACCGCCATTAAACCTTTTGAAACACTTACGCTTCTATTTTTCGGAAATGACATTTTACTTAGAATAAAAAGATGGACGTATTTGAGTATCTCTTCGAATTGAAGCAAAACAAAGTTTACACACACAAACAATACAAGTTCATTGATAGAATAGTTCTTTACACAAACAATGGAAAATGTTATAGAATAGCAGTCTTTGCTGAACCAAAATATTTTCATAAAGCAAAGAAAGTTGGTATAACCGAGATGGTGAAAGTTCTTGAAGCAGACAAAAATATAACAACAAAACTGACCGATATTTCTAAAGGTAAGTTTATAATACAATTTATGTCAAAACTGGCGTACTGTCAATATTTGACGGAGAGAAGTCAGTTCAAGAACAACTTACTGACCTGCTGCCAAAATCTGCTCGATGGAAGCTGTCGTTATACCAATCTGAGGAGCCCCAGCAGGTTTCATCGAACGAATCTTCAAAAGAGCATCTTCCGTGAAAAGTGCTATTGGTTTTGTAAACTTCTTTGCTTCAATTCATCTGGACCGTCTCTGTCACCAGTATATTGTATTTGTACAGTACCAACAGTTGAAATACCACCCATAAAGTCTTCTGAGTCAGCAAATGGAATGCCAAGCCAAAAGTTTGAACGGTCTCCATTTGTATATTGAGTTTTTTGACCTCCTGTATGAGTCCATACTTTCACATATGGCATAATAGAACTTTGCATTTCAGGGTTAATGGTTGTTGTGAAGTTGTTGTTAAAGTTCATAGCATCTAATGTCAAGTTGTATGACCTCATATCCTCAACTGTAGAATATTCTTCTCTTGGATAATATTTGCCATCTATGTTTATATGATATTTAATACCAGGGTTGTAGAAACAAGAATAGTCATTTATAGTTCGTCTGAACAGTACAAACATAGTATCTGCATGTTTCATTGCAGTTGTTAAGGCAATATCTGTTCTTGCACCTGGGTCAGCACTTTGGTTTCCAACTTCACCTGCAAAGTCTTTGACAGATATTTGGTGTATAGGGAACATAAGTGGAACTGCAATATATTTGGCAGCTAAAGCATTTGAAATATCTGGGTCCAACATATAGACTGCAAGTCTGCTTTCTATTCTCTTGCATTCAAATTTTTCGCATGTGAACTTAACTGGGTCCCAAGCAGTTCCAGCAGCATTGAAATAGTAGTTTACTTCAGTGTTGAAGTTTGAGAAACCAAAGTCTAAGTCAACTTTGTCTTTGCAAAAGTCACAAACTTGGCTCCACCAGTTCCAGCTACAGAATGTGAATGGGTCTTGTGTTGGTGCAATGACTAAGTTATTTTTGCTTGGAGTAAGTTCGATAGAAATTTTTCCTGCCCAGTTTGGCAAGTATCTTAAAAACCTGAAGATGAGGAAAGATGACAAAGGAACTCTAAGTTTCAGTTTTACTTTGGTTACTGCTTTCCATTGAACCAGAAAGGTTAACATAAACTCCTGGAACGTTAGGGTCAAGTCTTCTTATTTTCTCAATAGTTGCATACTGGTCTGTTTGTTCTCTAGCTTGTGGTTGTACTGAGTTTCTCAAAGCGAACCATTCATAGTTTGCCCATGTTACTGTTTGAACTAAGTCAGAGTTAGAATATATCTTATATCCCATGAAAACTTCTGGAGCATATTGGTATCCGACATAGAAAATTCCATTGCAACCTTTCTTGTCAGACAACTTGGCAGAAGGTTTTATTTCAATGTCTTGTTCCACGTATAAGAAAGAGTTGTCAATAGAAATTATATGAAACCTGTCGCAAGCAATATCTACTGTTGTTGAAGAACCTTCTCCAAACTCACCTACGTTTCCATAAGAAACAGCAGTTGTATATTCGTAAGTTCCAGGAACTATTTCTGACCTTCTAATGGCATTGTCGCATTCGTTATACCATTCGGAAACATTTCCATTCATAGCATCCAAAACTGTTGGCGTTATATTCTGAGCGGCGTACATTTCATATGAGTAAAAATATAGAATAGTTGGATTTATATGTCATAATAGAACCCACGTGGACCAAGCTTTACTTTCTTCCTGACTGAGTTTTTAACTCTTCTTTTTCCTTCATTGCCCTCTGCTTGAAGTTGTTGCATCTTTGCATTATGTTCATCTAGTATGTTGCAAATTTCCCATGTCCTTTTTGCCTTTTGGCTCTGGTCGCCCATCTCAGGTAACCTATATCCTAGAAAGAGTTTGTCATAGTCTGTATTTGAGTCTTCGCGTATTGTTTGCATGACTCTTTCCTGAGTTTCCGGTTCAAGCGCTTCAAACAGTGCCTGTCCATATGGAATAAGCTCGTTTCCAAATATATGTTTTTGTAGCCATTCTGGTTTTCTTTCCATGTTACCAACTATATCTTTTGTGAATGGGAAAGCTTTTACCCAATCTTTCAGTCTTGCGTCGTTTATTTCTGTAGTTGGTTTTATTTTGTCAAGGAACATGTTTTTCAATACTAACATTTCATTTGGTACTGTCCATTTGAGTTTTCTTAAATATTCATCCCTTCTCGTTCATTGTCTGCAAAGTAAGTTTTTATGACATTTTGTAAACTTTCGTTTGCAAGGTCATGTACAATAGGTTCTCTTCCTTCTCTCTCCCTAACTTTCTTTCTAAACTCTTCACCAAATATACCATCTTATGGTTCTGTGTAGTTCTTTGAGATAAATGTTCTAGAACGTCAGGTGTTATATTTCCATCAGCCATGTTCATTTCATACTGGTCCAAAATATCTGCATGTTTCATATCTTTCAATGGCATTAAAGCCGCGCTGAAAATACCAGCTATATCTGGTTCACCATTGACTTCCATTGCGTCTACAACTTCTTGGAATTGTGGTTGTAAGTTTATGAACCACCTATCCGGGTTAGCTTTATGACCCCATCTCATTGTAGTTCCATCGTCTGCAGAAACAAAAGTAGGTTTGTTTCCATCTTGGTTAGGTTCTGAATGAACTTTAAACAATGTTTCATTTCTATATGTTTTCTTGAAATTTAACCTTTTATTTTCACCGAGTTCATCCGAAGATTGAAACGTTAAATGCTCGTAAGTAAAAAGGGTTGTTGTATTTGTGTACATTTTTTTCAGTTCTTCCATTCTATGCTGAATATTTTCATCTGATGTTGGAGTCTTTTGTATGTCGGCAAACATTTTTCGATATTCTTCTACTATGTCAGCCGAATTTTTTTTAGACTCTTGGAAATATTCCATATTCTCCGCATACTCTTGTTGAGGGTCAAGATTTTTCGGCTGTTCCAAATCTTCATCTAGTT
>NW_026529266.1:0-17036 GCF_026262505.1 Trichomonas vaginalis G3 | reverse complement strand
GTTCCGATGAAGTTAGAAAGTTCTGACAGAAGATATGTAGTTGTCAGAACGTCAGATTCTCATATGCAAGATACAGAATATTTTGACGACTTAGCAGAAACTTGACATCTGACTTTTACAACCACTTGTTCTCATATTTTCATGACATTAGATATTTCTAAAGTTCAATCCAAGACAAATTCCACATACCGAAGAAAGACAAACATTGTTAGAAGCAAACAAGAGTGTATATGAACTGTTTATAGATGAGACTAACTTTGAGTGTTTAGATGAAAGGTCATTGTACGACTCGTATAAACAGTATTGTCAAGAATATGGTTATATGGCAGCTTCTAAACGAACATTCTTGGCAAATGTCAAAAGTCTTTTAGATGTTCAGAACGGCGTATATACAAAGAAAAATTTTTATGAGTAAATTTTAAAAAAATATTTTTTTATCCGATAGAAAAGATGACGAAATATATTTCAGTCAACAAATATATGTCAGGACTTAAAGAAGAACTAGACCCATTCGCTTATTTGAATGTTTACTTCTACCATTTTGAAAAGTCTACATTTGACAAAAGTTTGGAACATCGAACCAGTTAAGTTTGCTATTGTGACTAAAAATGGTGCGAAATTTGAAGACTTAGACATAGAAGGTTTGTTAGCAGTCAAAGAAAATTTTGACAGAAGGTTCTCAAACCTTAAAGAAGGCAAAGCATACAAACTTGTTATACCTTATGAACCAAAGAAAGCAGACGACTATGAATATTATGAGTCTAAGATAGTTGAAGTTCAAGGGTAAATTGGGTAAAAAGATTTTAGAGTCTAAGCCAGTGTTTGCTCCTAAAGAGGAAGAGAACATTGACATTGACCCAGAAATGTTCTAAAAATAAAATTTTATTTTTACATGTCAAATTTCTTTTTCTCTGGAACTGGTTCAGGTTCTTTCTTCTCTTCTTCTACTTTCTTTTCTTTCTTTTCTCTCTTCTTCTTCTTCTCTGGTGGAGTTATGTCAAATTTGGCGCAACCATATTTATGTAAAAGTTCTTTGTCCTTTAATAGCTCTTCTATTCTGTTTTCTATTTCATCTTCAAAGCGCATGTGTCTTCTTTGCATTCTAAGAACTTTTGTTGGACTTCATCTTTCCAATCGCGTCATCTCTGTCAACAAGTCTGTCATTGACAAACTTAAGACTTCTCTGCCTAATGTTTTATGGTTCTTGTCATATTCCCAGAAACAGAACTTTAGAACAAATTCCCTTTCTTGTTTACACTATGTAAGATTTTATGGTCGACAGATGTTTTGCTGTCAAAAAGTTTGTCTCGAATATAGATAGCGAAATCGCTAGACATTTTCTAAAAGATAAAATTTTTAATTTTTCTAAAAATATGTTAGAAAAAAAGTTTGCTGACATTGACAAGAAATTTGAGAATGTTTTAAACAAGAACAAGAGGAAGTTAGAAAATGCTCAGATAAAACCCATACATGACAAGTTCTTATTTGCTCAGAATGGTATAACAGGTCTAATTGCACCACCTGGGTCGGGTAAGACTTTCACTTATCTTAAAATGGCTGCACAACAACAAGAACTAGATGAGAAGAACCCATTTTATGAGTTAGTTGTCATTTGTTCGACTTCTGGTCAATTTGACCAAACCGTCAATTCGTTCAAAGATATTATAAAGAAGTCTAAGTTAGTATGTATAAAAGACTCTGAGTTGTTAGATTGGATAAAGAAGTACCAAAGAAGAGTTTTGAAGTATAATGCTATAAATGAGTATATAAATTCTAAGTTTAAAGACCCAAATGAGGAAATGCAGAGAATATTAGAGAAGAAACACTTCAGAAACAAACAGAAAGAGATAGAATACATTTCGAAGAAATTGCAATCGTACGATTGGAAGACTTACCCTCATAGATGTCTTCTTATCTTAGATGACTTTGCTTCTCATCCTTTGTTAAAGAACAGAGAACAAGATATGTGTCGAATTCTTAAGAAGCTCAGACACTTTAACATCTCAGTTGTCATTTGTGTACAGACAGCAAAGAGTTTAAGTAAGGATGTTAAAAGAATACTTACTGATATCATACTTTTCCCTGGATTGTCCGAAGACGATTTCATGGAACTTATGAAAGAGTCCATGGCAGGTAAGTTTGACAGACATGAACTATGGGAGAAGTACAAAGTCATACAAGACCCTCATACTTCTTTCAGAATTCATATCTACGCAAACAAAGTTCAAATTGTAAAAAGTCAATAAAAATAAATGGTTCATTTACTCTGCTTGTTTGAAGTTGTCAAAATACTCTGTTATTTTTCACTGTTTTCATGAGTTTTGGCTACCCCTGTAAAAGTCGGTCTAGAGAAATTTCATGAAATTTGGTCATTTTTTTCAGCAAAAATATATTTTAGGGTAGAAGGGTATATCTACCCCGTTTTCTACCCTCATTTCTACCCCAGTTATTTTATAAACGTTTTACATGGTAAACGTTATTTTTTAAATTTTGTGAAAACTCAACGGTTTGACACATGCCCTAAAAATTATTTTACTCAGAATTTTACTCAGAATTCAATAAAAATATAATTTAGGGTAGATGGGTAGCTCTACCCTCTTTTCTACCCTCTTTTCTACCCCAGTTATTTTATAAGCGTTTTACATGGTAAACATTGTGAATTCGTGAAATTCTAAACAATTTCGTAGCTTCTATTTCTTCTGTCAGTACATCGAATGTTTTAACAATGCCGAAGGTTTCTTTATATTTCTTCTTGACATCAGATAGAAGGAAATCGTCAGCTGTTGGATAGTTTTTGTTCAGAAATGTCAACATGTCCATTTTATCTTCTGCTGGTTTCTCTACTTCTTTCTTTAAGTCAGCATAGTCGTTTCGCATACGTTCTATCTCTTTGACGGAGTAGTTATATTTCCTCATTGCTGCTTTACATTTTGAACATTGTGGGTTCATTTTAGCATTGTACATTGAAATCTTACCTGCTAGTATGACTAAGGCGTCAATGGTTTTCTTCATCTCGAACATAGCGGGTTTTATTTGTTCGTTCCATACCTTACCCCTACTATCTTTATCTCTTATTTCCCAAACACATTTTGCAACTAACGAAACAAAGTTGTCGTAGGTCTTAAATTCTTCGGATTTGTAAAGGTCAGAGATGTTCTTATATACCATGTCGCAATCTTTGTCCATAACCTTATGGTTGCAATGAAAACCAAGGAATTCATAATTTACCTTTCGTATGAACTTCTTTATTTCTACTGAGTCAGTTGCTTTGACTTCTATTTCGTCAAATTCGGAATGGTTAGTTTTTGTTGTTGGATTTCAGGCAATTTGGGTAAATGGTCAATAATGTCCTGCATTTCATAAAGATACTGTTCATTTGTTTCATCTTTCGCACTACAGTCTAAATTACTTGTTAAAAGTTCTTGCTTTATCTTCTGGATTTTTGTTTCGAAAGTATATGAAGAAGGAATGAAGCTTTTCATCTCTACTAACATAGATGTTGGATTCATGACTAAAGAGTTTGGTGCTGTAGTTGCTAACATGTTCTTACAATAAAAATAAAAAAATATTTTTTTAAAAAAACCAACTTTATTTTTTATTTCGGGAAAACTCATGAAAATTCAAGAGGGTAGAAAAGAGGGTAGAAAAGAGGGTAGATATACCCTTCTACCCTAAAATATATTTTTGCTGAATTCAGCAACAAAATTCAAATTGTAAACGGTTTAATAGAAAAAGTGTTATTTTTTCATGTCAGAAGACTCGAAGGTGCAACACTTCCAAAATACCGACGAACTCCGAAGAGCAGCATGGCAGTATGTTCTTGACAACTTCTTTGAGTTCTCCAGGAACACCTTGGAAAATGCTGAAGAACTCCGACACAGAGAATTTGGAGAAATTGCACTCCAATACTACATTGACAAACAAAGGGTAAACAAAGGGTAAAATAAGACTAAAAACTTAACGTTTAAAAAGTGACATTTTTATGAGCTCCGAGTCACCGAGAAAACTTGGTCAGATGTTAGCAGCTTACTTCCCTGAGGAGGATGGAAGCGTTACATACGTAAGGTTCAAAAACAACGAACCTGGAATTGCGTACCAAATTCGCAATTACATGACCATGGAAGAGTACGAAAGGTTCCTACAAGAGAAACCAGCTCTAAACAACTCAGAAAAGAAAGAGTAAAAAGTTTAACTCGTAATTGTTTATTTTTTTACTTGTATGGGCAAGCTGCAAGAATGAAGTCAACTATCTCCGTCTTTGTCTTGACCAGTTGGACTGCTCTTGCGAGTACGTCTGTTTTGCGGTCTCCAGCTGGTGTCTGACCTTCGTAATTGCGCATGTTCTTGAGAGCTCCAACTGTAAATGGTTGTAGGATGAAGAGTCTCTCAGACTGCTTGAGGTAGTCTTCACGGTCACGAACCGAATCTGTGGTACGAGTCGAATCGGTCGATTTGAGGGAAGAGAGTGAGAGCCTGTCTTCTTCCATAGGGGCTGTGGCATACTCTTTGCGTAAACGGTTCAGACCTTCTTCGAACTCTTGGTCTCTCTTGGATTGAGATTGGAATTGGAATTGGGGTGGAGCTTGCTGGAACATCCAAGGGTTGGGGAAGTAAGGCATAGGCTGAGGAGGGTAGTTCGGGAAGCCTTGTAGTGGAAATTGGTAGTAACCTTGAGGTGGAAATTGGTAGTAATTTGGTGGAGGGACTTGCTGGAACTGAGGTGCAGGGGCTGGTGCTTTAGGTTCCTCTGGTTTGGGAATGGACTCGGTTGGTGGGACGTCGGACATTCGTTTGTGGCTTAACCGTCGGACCACAACGATAAAAATCTCTGCTCCTAGCAGTACTGCTACTGACAGTAGCAGTACTTTTACTGACAGTAGCAGTACTTTTTCTGACAGTAGCAGTACTTTTTCTGACAGTAGCAGTACTTTATCGTCGAAAACCCTCTCAAATTTTCCTTTTTACTGCTCGTAGCAGTACTTTTACTGCTCCTAGCAGTACTGCTACTGTCAGTAGCAGTACTTTTTCTGACAGTAGCAGTACTTTTACTGACAGTAGCAGTACTTTTTCTGACAGTAGCAGTACTTTTTCTGACAGTAGCAATGGTCGAGGTCGAACCTACCGACGAGGCAATTTACCTAATTGAAATTAACGAGCTTGTTAAAGACTTCCTCAGGCAGAATGTAAAAGGCAAGCTTGTTAACTGTTGGATAACGGGAAGGGCTGCCTTGAATCTCGAGACTTCGACTGGAATTCCAATTCAAATACCAGACGGGACAGCCTACGACGACATAAAGCAAGCAAAGAAAGAAGCTCTTCTCAAGTTCTTTGCCAAGCGTCCTTGGATACAACTTCCAACCAGAGAGAACCCTTTCCCAAGAATGAGCCAAATTCTCAAGGGTCTCCTTCACTTCTCGGGTCAGCCGTTCTACATAACCTCAGAAGGCGACATCCAACCAGTACTGTAAACATCTCATTTTCACTTCACTTTTTTTATGTTTTTACTCACACTCGTACTCAACAGGTTTGTGTACAACTATTTCAACTGTGAACCTTGTATTGACCGGTCTTCCTGTAAATGCAAGTTTGGTCAATACACAGTTTATGGTGGCAAGAAAGACAGTGGGGAATGTTATTCTGACATCTGTTGTTGCGCTCGAGAGAGATTTGAAATTTCAGAGCCACCTCCCCCAAGAACTCCAACACCAACACTCAAGTTGCCAAAGACTCATGTGAAGAAGAAGCCTTCTGGTAAGTTTCTTATAGCCATATACATGGCACGCTTTGAGTAAAAACATTTTTTTCATTTTTTGAATGAAGCAAGTTAAATTCGTCCCACACCAAACTCAATGGACCGATGAAGAGTTTCAAGCTATGGTTGAAGGTGTTGAGAACGACATAGACGGCGAACTTGAAGGAGCTCAAACCACAATTGCAACCAAAATTGCAGAAGTCAAGGAACAAATAGCTCCACTTAAAGCTACCAAAGCTACTCTTGACCTCATGGATACTTACCGTTTAGAAGTAAAGAGTGGAATAAGACAATTAAAATTAAAACTTCTAAACTACGAAGCTATACTCCAAAAGTTAGCAGAAATGAGAAGACTTTACCAGAGCTACTTACATTAAGCTGTAAGGGACTTACCTTCAGCAGTCCGACCAAAGATGAATTTTCTGACATTGTCCCAATTTTGTCCGAAAGTCAGCTCAGATGTTTCGAACTGCTCCCAACATATCCAGAATATGAACGTTTGCCTGAACTCTTCCGCAATCTCAAAAAACGTTTTTTGGTTCTCATGTTCGAAACTTTTATCGGAAGAGACAACAAACGTTCAGAAGAAGAACAAGATATTATTTTAAACTTGTTGTATGACTTAACCGTCATAACAAGCTTTTTGAAGTAAAACCGTCATTCTCAAACCACTTCATTTTTTCGATGTCCGAACAAGCACCGAAGCCGAACACAATGGCAGATGTCCTTTCAATGTTGCCAGACAAGCGCCCAGTTCAAATTCAAATTTTGAATTTGAAAGCTCATCTGACAAACACCGTTAAGACTCTCCAAAGTAGTCTTATGGAAGAGATGAAGGGACTTAAAGGTGAGTTCCTCATGAACCAAGCTTCCAATGAGAAAGTCCTGAACGATTTGACGGAAACCTTGCGCATTTACGCGAGAGAGAACCGAGACCTTGCCAGACTCATCTACCGTTTCTTCGAAGAGATAGACGCCATCTGGAAGGTACTCGGAAAGGACAGAACCTCCAACACCGTAATTCGTGAACACAGAATTGAAGAAGGAATTGTCGAGGAAGAAGAGAAACACGAAGAAGAGGAAGAGGAAGAAGAGAAGAAGAGAAACACGAAGAAGAGGAAGTTTGGGCAACCCTTGTTGCCGATGACAGTTATGAAATTTCCCAACCCTACCCATACAAAATCCGCAACAAGGAGACAGGCAAGGTTCTTACCCCAGTCCTCAACAACTTGGGACACTTGAACCTTAACCTTCGGAATCGCGGTTCAATTTCCATGGGCAAGCTTGTCGCAATTCAATGGGTTCCAAATCCAGGCAAGAAGACGAAGGTCAGACACATTGACGGTGACAAGCTCAACAACCGTAAGGAGAACCTCGAGTGGTTCTAAGAGTAAAAAAATTTTATTTTAGGGGGAAACCCGAGTAAATTTAAGTTTTTAGTTGCGTAAGCGGCTTAAATTAAGGATAATTTGGACAAGTAGTTCCTGACCTCTGAATTGGACTCTTTCGTCATCCCAGTTGCGTAGGAGGTCGTCCCAGAGGAGTTGGTAGAATTGCCATTCCAAGGACGATTTGTCCTCCCAGGCATTGAGGATGTACTGCTCGTAGAGTCTCATGACCTCTGCCTTGCACCAGACACCCTCTCCCTTGGAACGTAAGGCTTCTTCGAAGTGCTCGAATGCGATTGGCTGCGGACCATCCGAAATGACACTTTTTGTCCGTTTGGTCAATGTTCGTGTCTCGTGCCATAGTCGACGAAAATACAGACAAACAGGTTATATATGAGTTTGAGACCAAGAATGGTGTAACTCGACCTGTCCGATTCAAAGACTCCGAGGGCGACCATGAAATTAAACGGAAATTAGCTAGGAAGGAATATAAAAATTTTTTATTTCATGCAATGTTTTATTTCTGTGCCGTCTTCAAGTATGCCCCAGTACTTACGCTTGGAGAGGACATGAACTTCGGTGAAAATTTTGTCCAATTTGAATTGACCCATCTTTTCACCGACCATTCCCATTTCAATGAGTTTGTTGTATCCTTCTTCGTTCGTCATGAGTGCGTCAATGTTCTCATAGTAAACCTTCACTTTGGATTTGACTTCGGAGAAGAATTTGTTGTAGTTGTCAAGGACTGCCTTTGCGAACTGAGGGTAAGACCAATGTTCGACAATAGGTTTTAATGTGGTTACTAAGCCACTTTGACCTTGAGTGAATTCGTACTTCAAAACAAAAGGAGAACCTTTCAACAAAGTTGTCGACCTTCTCATAATGTTTACTCTTCATCTCTTGAGGTTTCTTAATGGAATATCCCCATGTCGAATTCATAAGCAATTTGAGTGTCATTGCAAGTTTGGGGGTTGAAGCTTTCCTAATATCATACAGTTGTTGTATGACTTTTCCAACTGTATAGTTCCTTCCTGGGAACTCACCATCTTCGTTTGGAATTCCCGTCGGGATATATTGGACGAACCTCATGTATGCAGCGTTAAGGTCGACATAGTATATCTTTTCGTTGAGTCGAACTTGTCGCAACCAATGGGTCCAGTTCGTGGAAATTCAAGTGAGTCTCTTATCTTCTGAGAAACTTCGCCTGCTATCTCATAAACATCGTCGAAGCAACCTGTTTCATATAAAACCTTCTGACCTAACTCAGATGCTCTCCAATACAATTTGACGTCAATTGGATGTCTCAATGGAAGTTTGTTTATAGCATCTTGAAGTTCTTGCAACCTCATTGGAAGTTCTTCTGGTTCAGGTTGGTATCCGAACAATCCAACTCCTTTTGGAACAGTGTACTTCTTTTGTGCTATAACTTTGTCTGGAACAACTTTTGGTCTTGCTAACAATGAAAAGTTTGTTTCGTCTTTTGGTACAAAAGTTTCTGTCAGCTTGTCATCTGGAATTGGTTCCAACAAACCTTTCTCGAAAAGAATGTTTACAGCTCTGACAATGTTGCACTTGCCTTTTCCGAACAATGGGTTTGTAAGACTTTCGTTCAACATGAAGTGGTTGTGGACAATTACAATCTTCAACCATGGTAAGTCTTTGTCAACAACATAGTCGTCATGTGAAGAACCTTTCTCAGTCGGTATGTTGACTCGGATATTGACATTTGCCAACGGTGCAATTTTTGCCAATTGACCTCTGAGAATGTACCTTGTCTTCACACATGACTCAAGATACTTCATCTTCTCTTCTGTAACAAGACCAGAGTTCCTGAGACATGTAAGAATACAAGGTTCATTGACAATTGTTTCAATTGAATTGTAAATTCCATACCTTGTCAAGTCAATGTCAGACTTATTTATGAACGGGAAGTATCCAGCATGTTGTCTGACTGCTTGAGGGTTAGGTTGGTACCATTCAACTTGACACTTGCAATTCCTTCAATTGCATTCAAAATGTCTGAGTCGGAGTCAACCATTTGTTCTCTCTTTGTAGTCTTGAAAGCGTCAAGAAGTTGCAGCTGTTGTGACATTGCCATGTGCATAGTAAATGTGACCGTCCAAATCTGTTATGGTTAGTCTGAGATTGTATCCTTTCTTATTTCCGTCTTGTATGGCAGCAAGTACTCCCATGAAGCCTTCTTTGTTCTTTCCTTCGTCAAAGTTTACTGTAAAGGTTCGACCAGATGTAATTTGACTTCTAACTTCACGGTACTTTTCATATGCATATCTTGTTCTTTCCATGGGAGCATGTTTGTCTTCACCTTTTCCTTTTTTCCTTCTCAAAGGATGCAATTGTTCGTCATGTTTCCAGTAGAATCTGGCAAAGCCGTCGTGTCCTTCAACTTGAGGTTCACTAACATCGAAAGGCATGTCCATAAGACGTTCTTCTTCTAACCTCTCTAGTCTGTTTGGATAATTGGCGCGCGCTGTTTCCAAATCCATTTCGTAGCGAAGACCAGACAATTTGTCATAGACTTTTATGGGTCTTCCCTTCCTATATTTAAAATTCTTCGAAACTTTCCAACCATATCTTTCTAACTCTGCTTTTATTCTAGCAGATTTTCTATCCATTCTATATGGGGGCATTTTTATAAAAATAAAAAAATATTTTTTTTCTTTACTTTACATAACCGCCTGCTGCCATAAGTCTTTGACGCCAACCCATACCAGCTAATGAAGGTTGACTAAACTTTGGTTTTGGTTTATCTTCAGTTTTTGGCTTCCCTTCTTCTATCGGTTTTTCGTCACTTTTCGGTTCCTCTGACTTTACCTCACTTGCAGGAACAGTTGTGTCGTCAACATCTTCATAAATATCATATGCCATTTGTTTTTGTTTTCCTTTCAACTTTTTGTGTTTGTTGTAAAGTTTAGAATATTTCGACTCTAAGTCAATGAGATGTTCTATAATGAACTGTTGGTCAGTGAAGTAAACTTTTCCATCTGTTGTCTCGAAAGCTCCTTCAGACTTCAATATTTTATTTGTGAGAGTCTGTTTCTTTTTTGAGATACTAGCCGTTCCATTTCTATGAAAAGTGACTTTATAGTTAGGGTTTGCATTTCCAGACCTGGCACTTTCTATTATTGAATTTTTCTCTTCATCTGTAAGTTCTTTGACAGGTTTTGACAATGGTTCTGAACTTTTTGTTTGTGGTGTCAAATCTACCGTTTCAACTTCTTCGGTCATTTCATCTCAGTAAAAAATTTTAGTTTGGTTTGTTTTCAACTGGTTGTTTAGGTTTTTTAAGTCGGTCTAAAACTTCCTGAGGTATAGGAAGAACTTGACAAACACGTTGGTGTAACTGCTGGAAGTCGACAAATCCATCTTGAACCCATTTGTCTCAATGCTGTATTGTTCATTTCATCTCAGTAAAAAATTTACATTCCCCACGTTTGAGGCGGTTGAGGTTGGTTGTTGTTTACCCACTGTTGTGCATGGTTATATCCTCTGTTAAAGAATCTTTCACCTTGGTCCATATAGTGTCCTGCTTGGTTATAGTAGTCATTTGCTTTGTTATAATAGTTTCCTGCTTGTCTTCCTACATTGTCCATCCATCCTTGAACTTTTCCTCTTGTTTCAGGATTTGGAATAAGATTTGCTGCATCTCGTGCTACATCCCAACCTTTCTGTACAGTTTGTATAATAGGTTGTGCTTTCTCTTTAAGTATACCTAATGTACTCAAAATCTTCCTTCCAACTCCAAATACACCTCTGGCTATTGTTCCCACTGCGGGCAAAAATCTGGATGCAACTCCTGCTAATGCGCCAAATAAACCCATTTCTTATAGGGTAAAAAATGACGAATCCAAACAAGGACCCCTATGTTTCTAAGGCAACAAAAAAGCACTCATGATAAAAATCTTTAGTTCAACACCAAATGCTTGGTTTATGGATATCTTGGAAAACATTCCGAGGTATAGAGAAGATGGACCACCATACTGGCTAATATTTGTCGGTCAAAACACAAGATACTGTGAAGCCATACCATTATGTCCAAAAATATTTTAGATGTGAAAACTGCTTTGACAATATTCGTTGACAAATACCATCCAACAAAACTGACATCTGACTGTGAAAGTTCTTTCAAATCAGACGATATTAAAAACTATCTGCGTTCAAAAAATGTAAACCAATATTTCATTGTCGACCAAAACCATTCTGCTCTTGGTGTCATTGACAGTTGTATAAAAATCTTAAGAGACTTAAACCAACCACAAGGTGGTGAGGTAGATGAAATGTCATATGACGACAAATATAGACACTTCTCCATGGCAAAGATGAGACAAGTTTTAAATATTTACAATAGCCGTAAACAAAAAGGTTTGGGAAACCACTCCCCGAAGAAATGAAAAACAACCCTGACTTAGAGAAAGACTATATATTTAATAGTTTAGTCAAAAGAGACAAACAAGAAAGAATGCCAGGCTTCAAACTTAAGAAAGGTGACAAAGTAAAAATAGAAATACCTAAACGCGACCCATATGAAAATACTATTGACTATGACAACAATGGGAACTCGACAGGTACTCGCATTCGTGTTCGTAAAAATAGAAGAAAGTATACAAGAGAATATTATGAAGTTTTAGGCAAACATGGCAAAATGTACACACTGCAAGCAGAAGATAAAACTACTATTGTCAGACCTCGTTTCAAACTTGTCAAAGTTCAAGGTGGTATACTTTCAAAGACAGTTCCTAACAAATATAAGACAACTCCTGACGAATATGCTAAAGAAGTTGAAAATGACGACTAAGCATTTCTATACCATGCGTAAACTGTCATGTAAGGTGGCATGTAGTCTTTACTTTGTCCCGTTGTTTGCGTATATCCTGAAACGCGATGTGTATGGTTTCCTCCTCCCTCAGTGTTACTCCAGTAACAATTTATAGCAAACTTAACGTCGTCTTTAACATCATATCCTTTACCTTTTGTCATTCCTGACCAATCCCAATATCTATGCTTATGCCAACCTGCTTGAGATGTACTTAAATCTATGTAGTGACTGTGTGCAGGTAAATTTTCACCTGAAATCGTTTTACTTCCACCTGTTTCCTTTGAAGAGTTTGCACAATACAAAAACCTGTCGACTATTTGAGTCCAAGTTCCAAAACCAAGTACTACTTCTGGTCTGGTAGAGTTCATTGACGTATAAATAGAGCCTATAGGATATAATGTTTGAAGTATTTCTGTCTTTAATGTTTGAAGCTCTGTTTTGTCTGCTTTTTTATATAACTTTTCTTCAAGTTCATTTACGTCAGAGATGCTATGTCTATGATATTTTTGTGGGTATGTTCCTTCTGTCCATGCGAAAATACGTTCTTTTGTTGCATCTACATATCCTTTTATCCATGTCGAGTCTGCTTTTGTATTCCTTAACTCTGTAACACCTTTCTCAAGCTCTTTCAACTGTTGTCCATCTTCCATTAAACCTCTGGTATGACTTGAAACCGTTTGTGCCAACATATCTACAGTTTCTTTGTCGGCTTTAAGGTCTAAACACCCTGAAACCCATCCTGTATCAGCTTTCGTTTTTAAAATCTTCGATGTCCGTTCATTATACCATTCAACCCTTTCTTTAATTTCATTGTCTTTTTCATCCACATATTCCTTATCTGCCTTCTTCACTAACGCACTAGCCACGCATGCTAACTCATCGTTAACATATGTTTTGTCAGCTTTGTTGTCAACATCTGCTTTTGTTGCATATGTTGCATCTGCTCTGTCATGTTCTTCTTGAACTTTTTCAATGACATACTCTTTGTCAGCTTTGTTGTCAATATCTGCTTTCAAAAGAAGTTCATCTATAGGTTTCTCGTTTAAAGTTCTTTTTGTTGGATTTATACAAACAGTATGGTTCTTATTGTCTTGAAACAGAAACTCATCTGTCATTGGGTTTAATGTCAGTTTTAGGTTTCCTTCTTTCAATGACTCAGATATCTTAGAATAGTTTGAAAAGTTTGTTGTGTTCTTATTTAGAGCTTGCATAATGAGTTGTCGGTTGTGTTGTATTTCTCTCATAGACGCTGTTTCTTTCGACATTTTTATTCTAGATAAAATATGCTTCCAATAGAAAAAGAAAATTCAAGAGTTGCTACAACTAAACCATTAGATGAACTTTTTACGAATGTCGGTCAAAAGTTTGAGACAGAGACCGTAAAGCATGAAGGCTATCGTTTTGACTACCCACTTAGATGGTTAAGAGACCCATCTGTCACAAAAGCTATTGGCTTTCGTAGAATGAAGTTTGTGTCTGTAGAAGATAAAAGTTTTCCATTTATTGTAAGGTTTCATATAGATTATATATCTGAAGGGAAACGAAAAATGTGGGAAGAAATTGAGCTAATACAAGTTGACCTTTCATCTTCTCTACAGACTGCGTTAAAAAATATAGAAGATAAAATAAATTCATGTTATGCAAAATATGCTGATGAATATGCAAATACCGAGAGCACACTTTATGTGAGAATTGTATATGACAAACAAAATTCACAAGTGTCATTTCAAATCTACGAAGACAATCCAAAGAAAGACGAACAAATATATACAGAATTCACTGCAATGTCATGGTATTATTTGCAAAGAATGTTAAATCAGAAAGTCGAACTTCCTTTAGCAAATATTTACAGTCGATATGCAAGAGATGAACCATATTTATTTAAAGATGTTTTCGACCCAGCTGCTATTATTGTTCATGCTTCATTTTCTGGCGCCCAAAACTCTTTCTTATGCTTGGCAAATGACTTTTACGAAAAACCTACAAAGTTATATGAACCACCAAGTGGAAGTATTTCAGACTTTCAAGTATGGTTTACTACAGATGGAAGAAAAAGAATAATTCCATTATACCATGCGTTTTACTTAGAACTTAGTTTCATATACAACTACTATCGAACGGTAAAAATATAATTTTTTAATACGGTTGAGGTGTTGGATTTGGTTGCCAACTAGACTGTGGTGCAGGTTCAGGCTGTTGTATAACAGGAGCTTGTTCTTCTGGTTCAGGGTCTTTAGGTATAATACCAACAAACTGACCTACTCTTTTACCAATATTTTTGACACCGTTCCAAATTCCTCTTCCTACGGTTTTTATTCCATTCCATATACCTCTTCCAACATTTCGAAAGAAGTTTCCTATCTTACTGAAGAAACCCATTTTACTATATGTAAAAATCTAATGTCCGCCTAGTCTCTTACGTTTCCTGTTGAGTTCCATAGCATTCTTTAACTGGAGCTCATACATTCTGTTTCTCCTCTGGTAGAAAACATATTCTGGGTCAACTCCTGTGTTCGCGTCATCTGCATAGAGTTGTTTATATCCCACTTCAGGGTTTGTATAAAACTCTTTCCATCTCATATTTGCATACCATGGTGGCAAGCCTAACGCAGCGTCATTTGACATGGCAGTTTGCATTTGTACATCTGTTGGCACTTGACCATAGTTTGCCATTGCAGTTTGTATTCTAACTTCATTTGGAATATTCTCTGGGTTTGGTTGTCCAGGTTGCTGTGCATTCGCTAAGTTCTGTGCGTCCATTTAATATTAGATAAAAATATCTCTTACGAGTACATATACTGAACATTTGCAGGCATTGGTTCATCTTCATATTCTCTGTACTTTTCTGCCACGTCAAATAAATAAATGACACAATGGAAAAAACCTAAAACAAGTAGTCCTATTTCAAACCACATTTACTTACTAGTAAAATTTCTTTGTTATGACACTTTCTCCAGTTTATAGGACCTCTCTCATATTCTATCTTATCGTATCTAAACTCATAGTCATGTATGTCCTCTAACCATCTCATGACACTTTCCAAACCACTTTTATCGGATGTAAAGTAAAAGCATGGATGGTTATGTAAAACGTCTAAAGTTTCTAAAGAGTCTCTCAAAGTCCAGTCTACTTGGTATTGAAAATCCCATGTGTTATAGAACGGCGGGTCCACTATAAAGAAAACATTTTCCTTGTCTTTATATTTTTCATACAACTCTGTCCAATAACATCTCACAAACTCTATACCCTCAATATATTTTTCTATGTCCTCTTTGAAAACATTTGTATAGTTAAGATATAAAACTTTTGACATAAGTGTTTCAATGTCATGAACTCTTATAGCACCACTATATAATAGTCTAGCAGATATACTATCCCAGTCTATATATTCTGCTTTTTTCAAAACCTCTCTCACAATATTTTTCTTATCTAATGGTATACGTTCCATCTTACCTATAGGTATCTTTTCTTTTAACTCTTTCAATATTTTGTTTGTGTCTGGTATATGTTTGAGACGGTCCATATAGTTGTCGAAGTCATTGCATATAATCTTTGAGTCTGGGAATATTGTATGGCACAAATGGGATATATAGAAACTTCCACCGAACAAATCTACAAATGTTAGACCATTCGGTAGTTTCTTAAGTTCTCTCAATATAATATCTTTACATTTACTCTTATTTCCAAAGAACGGTAACGGTGGTTTTGTAAAATTCATTTATATATAATAATAAAAATGTTTTTACCCGAAAAGTGACAGAAAAGTGACAAAACATGAAAACATATATAATTTGTGAAAAGCGACACATTATATAATGTTTTCGACCCAGAAGAAGGCTTCTTCCCAGAAGCAATGGAGGAAGAAGAAGAGTCCTCCGAATAAAAACTTCATTTATACTAAACATCAACATCAGGGCTAGAAGGCACGAAGTGCCTGGAAGCCCCACTACCTTTTTTTTTTTTTTTTTTTTTTTTTTTTTTGAATATACTAGTTTAGGTGGTATTAATTTTTTCGATAAATTTGAGAGTATGTACGTTTAGGGCATGAAAAGTGTCAATTCGCTCAGCGAAAGCTGAGCTAGCTTCGTTCTCGAAAGAATAAGGAAGGAGTGAAGGAGAATGATACAGAAGTTGACACATTCATATCATTTCAACAAATTTTGATCAAATTGAAATTCAATAAAATTCAATTCAATTCATATCCTTCAGTCAGTACATTGATATCCTTCTGCATCACAATGATAACTCGGGCATCAATAGTTCTACAACTAACTCAGAAAAAACAAGATTATTACTTCCTGCTTACAGCTTTTAAAAAGTTTCGATGATAAAAATCACTCTACTCTCGTTTATCGACATATGGTGATAGTAGGTAAACATATTCTTATCGATATTAATAAAAATATTTTTACGAAAATCTTATCCAATTAGAGAGTTATTCATAAAGTATATGATAATTATAATTACTTTATCTTTGTTTTATCTTTGAATAAACAATTTAATTTAAATTGCATAATATTTTTTGGTTGAAAGACAGGAAACTTAGTTGAGTTTGTATTATTTTTATCGTTTAATTCATTGTATCAGTGAGTGATCCAGATATTTAAGATATTTAGAAAAAAAATTATTAATTTGATTAACAAATTTTAATCAAAATCGCAAAAATCTATTTGATAGCTGTAAACAAACAATAATTTTTATTTCAAGCAAAATCACTTATTTTCATCTAAACGTATAAAATTGTCAATTTTATGAAAATAAATTGAAAATCTCATGAAATGTAAAGGAGAGTAATATTTTTCAATTTTCTTTTTTTCTTTGTCTCAAATATTTTCTGTTGGGAATTTTCTTGTTATCAAAAAATAATTTTAATATTTGTTTATTTCATTACATACAATAAAATTTTAAAAAACTCTATTTCTTCTCAAGAAAATTTTTTCCTTCATATGAAGAAACATTTTGTTCTCCATTTGATACTGAGTCTGAGTTCTAAAATCTCGATTTTTGAATTTTCTCTTCTTTCCCAAATTTCCTTTTTCCATAATTAAAGTTTTATTCAAAT
>NW_026529265.1:0-6159 GCF_026262505.1 Trichomonas vaginalis G3 | reverse complement strand
TGACAGAAGAAATAGAAGCTACGAAATTGTTTAGGATTTCAAATATACATCGTACAATTCATGTGAAACGCTTGTGAAAAAAAGAGGTGAAAAAAGAGGTGAAATCTCACCTCTTCACCTAAACATTATTTTTGGTCATTTACACTCATTTACGAAGAAGTTATGACAAAGCATTTACGAAGAAGTTATGACAAAGCATTTACGATGAAATCTTGACAAAGCATTTACGAAGAAGTTATGACAAGGCATTTACGAAGAAGTTATGACAAAGTCAAGAGGTGAGAAAACAGGTGAAAAAACGGGTGACATCTCACCTCTTCACCTAAACATTATTTTTGGTCAAAGCTTCCACGAGAGAAAAGATTCCTCATTCGCTAAGGATTCCAAAAATGAAAAAAATCATTGATTTCAGCTGAGAAAAAACAGCAAAACCCTTCTTCCACGGGAACAAAAGAAATAAAGAAGAAATAAAGAAGAAATAAGTAAATTTTTTATTTATTCCCGTGGAAGATAGAGCACTTTATGACACTTTTTATTCACGACAAACAAGACAAATAAAGAAAATAAGAAAATACGGCGCTGTCGCGGTTCGAACCACAGACTCTGACCCCTCCATAACACCACCTTAGACCACTGTGCTACGTAGCCTGTCGACATAAGATTTTATAAATTGCATATTTGACGTAAATTTATTTCCATCTGCTTCCCACTGCATAAGATATTCATACGTGTTTGTAAGACATTCATTAAACTTCTTTTCTATTGCATCTAATCTTGCGTTATTTTTTTCAATAACTTGTCTGTATTCTTCATCATCTCCAGCAGTGTTTGGGTCTTCACGTTTAAAATATTCATTGTTAACCAATTTTTTATCTACAAATTTTATTAGTGTTTGATTCACTTCGTTATGATAACGGTCATATTCTTTCAATACGTAAGTGAAGACAAAATGCGTCGTACCTTCAATCTTAAAGCTTAAAGAACTTTCAACACAGTTTTGAGGGTCTGTCAGTGCGTCAATGAGATAGTATTCGAAGTCAGTCAATAATCTTTTTAAAGTCATTTCATACAGGATAAAATTTAATGTTGTGAAGAAATAGTGTTTATCTCAGAAAAAAATAAAGTTAGTTTTTATTTTATTTATTTTTTATCCTGTATGTAAAGACAGATATGTCAACATTAGAGAACACAACAACTGCTATCGTTCATGAAGTCATAAATGAAGAATACGAGTACATACAATATAACAAACAGTTACGTCTCATTCGTTCTGTCAAAGACGACATGTATCAAATGCAAAGTATAATGAACGCTCTTCGTTCTACAAAGCAAGCATATCATTGGTTTGAAAACCAACAGACAAAAGAACTTTTAGAAGAATTTCCTCATATGATTGCTTCCCTCGGAAAACCGAGAGAAGAGATTCCGTACGAAAATCGCAAGAATTTGGCTCCTGGTTTGAAAGGTTATTATATTCATAGACTTTTAGTAAATGCTGTAGCAATGTGGGCTTCACCTCGTTATGCTTGTTATATTTTCATGATGTTAGATGAACTATATAAAGCAGAACGTGGAGAGATGGAAAAGAAACTTCAAGCAAAAGATGAAGTCATTGAATCCAAAGACAAAAGCATACAGAAAAGAATACCACGTTCGGTACCAAAAGGAAAGGAAAATAGTTATAAGTATATGATTTACGCTGAAGAGATGGAAAATGAAGAAGATAAAGATATGGTTATGTTACATTTAGTCAGAAGAAACAACAAGAGCTTTTATGACTTAGCTAAGATATATAAATCTGACAGAAACTGGTTCTATCGTGAAAACTTACCGATTTCAATGACACCGAATGAGCAAATAAAGGAAATTGTCAAAAATACTCTTCCTCAAACACACTATGACATCAAAGGTTGCACAATACTTACCTTCAAAGAAGACTTACCATTACTGAAGGAAAAAATAACAGAATATTTCGATAACTTCAAAGAGGAAGAATGAAGTCACGACAACATTAACGAAGAAGTCACGACAACATTAACGAAGAGAGAATGAGGTGAGAAAACGGGTGACATCTCACCTCTTCACCAAAAATATATTTTTGGTTAAATAGCTTCAGGGTCAATTTCTTCAACCATTTCACTTCCTTCGTCAATGTCAATTGAAGCTTCTTCAACCTTTGGTAAGAACTTTTGTATAACATCTTTGTTCGTTATTGTCTTCAGAGATGAAGGATAATATTTCACATTTGTTTCACCCTTCTTATATTCTTTCTGTTCGGAAAGATTCATAGCAATACTGAAGAAGTCAATGTTAGAGTTCTTTATAACAGTATAATGAGTATCTTTGACATTCACGAAGAAACCCTTTTGTTTCAAAACTACTGCTAACTCTTGTGAAGTATAACGTTTGCGGTCAATGACGATAGCTAATGGTCTGACATACTGACCAAACTTAGATTCTTTCACAAACTTCTTGTTAAAGATAACATTAACGTTTGAAGCATTATTGAACTCATTCTTGATGGCAGTAGCGAGAGCATTGTATGAAAAGAACTTGCAATCTTGCATGTGTTTCATTAAAATAAAAATATTAAATTATTTTGAAAAATAACTTAAAAAAAATCTAATCTAATTTTTTCAAAAAATTTTTTTATTTCCTACTAAAGATGTATCGGAAGTTGTCTAAGTTAGAACACTCGGAAATAAAACAACTTCTTACAGAAGCTAATATAGATGTTGCAAAGCATTACGCAACAAACAAAAAAGCACTCGCTGACTTCATTAAAGACTATAATGGTGCAATAAGTTATGATAGAATTCATGAGTTCATAAAGCCGCAACGCGGCGAGGACGAAGTCCATGCAAGAGCATTTCCTTTAAATGACATTGCTATTGACTTATATCATAGACGTTTCATACCTCATGAAGTAAGAAGAGAAATGTTTGACATAACAAATGCAAACGTTGGTGAAACAAGAAAAGCTGTCACATGATGTAAGAAGAGAAATGTTTGACATAACAAATGCAAACGTTGGTGAAACACGAAGAGAGACGACACACTGAAACAACAGAGAAGAGAGATGTTTAAAAGTGCTATAGAACAAGTTCGCAAAGCTAACGATGTCATTCGTTCCATTGACGACAAACCAAAAGAAGGTGAGAGATGGTTAAAGAAAGATGAAGAGAATAGGAAGAGAAATGTGAAGTCAGGCAATAGACTCATTGACTTTAACATCGAAGCTTTAGATGAACCAAACAGAGACTACTTACACAAACATTTCGGTAAGGTTTTCATGAGACTCTTAGAGAAAATTAAAATAAACTCCAACAGAGATGGATGGTATGTTATAAACTTGGTGGAAAGTATGAATGTTCTACGTTAAACCTCAATAATATTGGAACATTACTACATCAGCTCTTGAAGGAGAACTTTATATCAGAGATAGAAGCAAATGCTGCAGGTATTGTTGAAATGCACTATGACTTCTTCTTGACAAACATAAAGAATCTTACCGAAATAAAGATGTATGATTTAACAGAATATGAAGGCTTAACGATGTCAGATGTAAAGAAAGGCAAACCAAAAAAGAGACCATATAGAGATGAAAGCACACTGACAAATGACCAGAAAGCCATTTTGGAAGCTCTTAAGCAAACAGGAAACCCAGCACTTATAGAAAGCTTTTGGAAAGATAATGGTGAAAAGAAGTTTTATAAGAAGAGAAGCGGTCAGTTCTGGAAGTATCTTTGCACATTACCTATAAATCTTGAACGCTACCAAATCTTCAATGAACTGAAAAAAGAACTGCAACACTTATGACAGAGGACAATTGTTTCGTTTATGCTTGCATTCAGGCTGGAGTAAATGAAGAAACTATTGACCACATGAGAGAAGTCATTCGTGTTAGAGACTTTCCTCAAAGTAAAGTACAAGAAATTTCTGACGCAACAGGTATATCATTTAATGTTACCATTGGTTATTTCAATGACTCAAGACATAATGAAATAAAGAGATATATACCAAAAGAATGCGAAACTGTTAGAACTATTGACTTACTTCTTGTTGAAGACCACTACATGCTAAATGAAAGACTTCCAATGACAACATATTTCATTCGAAACTATAAAGAAATTCTCAAAGCTTGTGGTGGAATGAACATTGAGAAACAGATGAAGATTTATACAAAGAGAGAAGATAAATATGTAGTTCGTTATGATAGAACAACACCGTTATGGGATGTTATGAAAACATTGTGGGAGTGCAAATATTTCGAACCTATTTCTTATGGAGAACTTTTCACATATACTACTGACTTATATAAACAGAACCTTGCACCATTTAAAGATTTGACATATGCTCCAAAGTATTGTGTACAACTGAAGAAGAAAGCAGAGTCAAAAGAAGTAAATAAAGCTAAATGTAAATTCATACCTGAGCACGTTTTCTTTGCTGACTTTGAGTGTAGTACGGATGGCTTTCATAAAGCTTTTAACATCTGTTATGACAGTGAAGATGGTTCAGTTAGTGAAAGCATTTGGGGTCAAAACTGTGCAACAGAATTTTTGGAAAGACTTCCTGACAAGAGTTTAATATATTTCCATAACCTCAGTTATGACATAAACTTCATCTTAAGACACATGACAGAAGTGAAAGGAACTCCCATCATTAAAGGTTCACGAACAATGCAAATAACTGGTTTATATAAAGGACGGGCAATTATTATAAAAGACTCTTACAGTGTTATAAATAAGAAGCTTAAACTATTTCCTGCTATGTTTAACTTACAAACAGGACCGAAAGAAGTATTTCCATATAACTACTACAGCAGTGTTTTGTTAGCAAATGACAACAGAACTGGTGTCATTTCTGAAGCATGTAAGTTTATCCATGATGCAGATACATTTATGAAGAACATAGATTCCATCAAAGGTTGCAGAATAGATGAAAACCACTTCGACTTAGAAAAATATAGCACGTTTTACTGCAAACAAGATGTAAGAATTTTAAGAGAAGGTTTTGTAAAGTTCCGCAATGACTTATTGAAAGAGTTTGATTTAAACGTTTATGACTACGTTAGTATTTGTTCTATTGCTAACAAATTGTTTGAGAACAGAGTATACTTCCCGAATGGAAATCTTTATGACCTCTCAAATAAACCAAGAGAATTTATTTCGAGATGCATTCAAGGTGGAAGATGTATGTTGTCAGATAACATGAAACAAAAGAGCAAAAAGAAACTCATTGCTGACTTCGACACTGTTTCATTATATCCTTCAGCTATAGCAAGACTTTATACTTTAGAAGGAATTCCAAAAGTATTGAAGGATGAGATGTAAGCACAGAGTATCTCATGAGACATTTATTCGATGATGACCAAAAGGAACCCATTGGTGAAAAGTTTATGTCTGGCTTCTTTGTTCTCATTAAGATAACAGAGATTGGTATACCCAGACACTTTCATTTAATAGTTTGCGACCCTGAACTAAATCCAGAACTTAACGTTCCAAGAAGTTCAAACACTTGCTGTCTCATGCATGTTGACCATATAACATTACAAGACCTCATAAAATATCAAGGTGTCAAATGTGAAGTGTTGCAAGGATACTATTACGATGGAAACAGAGATATGAGAATAAGAGATGAAGTAAAGAAGTTGTTTGAGTTAAGGTTAAAGTATAAGAAAGAAGGAAATCCTTTGCAAGAAATTATAAAACTCATTCTGAACAGCATTTATGGCAAAACTATTCTATCTCCTATTGAGTCAAAAATAACCATAGTAAATGACAAAGATGCTATAAGATATGCTATAAGAAATTACAACCATATAGTGAAGTTCGAAGGTTTGGATGGTTCAGATAAAACTATTTTCAAGCTAACGAAAAGCATTTGCAGACACTTTAACTTCTGTCCACTTGGTGTTAATATTCTGTCTATGTCAAAACGTATTATGAATGAAGTATTCTGTACTGCAGAGGACATGGGACTTCAAATCTTTTACCAGGATACCGACAGTATGCACTTATATAATGAAGACATCCCAAAGCTTGCAGCAGAGTTTAAGAAGAGATATGGTCGCGAACTTATAGGAAAGAACCTTGGTCAATTTCATAGCGACTTTGCAGAAATAACACCTGGAAAACAAAGTTTAGCTTATAAAAG
>NW_026529264.1:0-5325 GCF_026262505.1 Trichomonas vaginalis G3 | reverse complement strand
GTCGAACTTGTCGCAACCAATTGGTCCAGTTTGTGGAAATTCAAGTGAGTCTCTTATCTTCTGAGAAACTTCTCCTGTTATCTCATAAACATCGTCGAAGCAACCTGTTTCATATAAAACCTTCTGACCTAACTCAGATGCTCTCCAATACAATTTGACGTCAATTGGATGTCTCAATGGAAGTTTGTTTATAGCATCTTGAAGTTCTTGCAACCTCATTGGAAGTTCTTCTGGTTCAGGTTGGTATCCGAACAATCCAACTCCTTGTGGAATTGTGTACTTCTTTTGTACTAGAACTTTGTCTGGAACAACTTTTGGTCTTGCTAACAGTGAAAAGTTTGTTTCGTCTTTTGGTACAAAAGTTTCTGTCAGCTTGTCATCTGGAATTGGTTCCAACAAACCTTTCTCGAAAAGAATGTTTACAGCTCTGACAATGTTGCACTTGCCTTTTCCGAACAATGGGTTTGTAAGACTTTCGTTCAACATGAAGTGGTTGTGGACAATTACAATCTTCAACCATGGTAAGTCTTTGTCAACAACATAGTCGTCATGTGAAGAACCTTTAGCTGTAGGTATGTTGACTCGGATATTGACATTTGCCAACGGTGCAATTTTTGCCAATTGACCTCTGAGAATGTACCTTGTCTTCACACATGACTCAAGATACTTCATCTTCTCTTCTGTAACAAGACCAGAGTTCCTGAGACATGTAAGAATGCAAGGTTCATTGACAATTGTTTCAATTGAATTGTAAATTCCATACCTTGTCAAGTCAATGTCAGACTTATTTATGAACGGGAAGTATCCAGCATGTTGTCTGACTGCTTGAGGGTTAGGTTGGTACCATTCGAACTTGACACTTGCAATTCCTTCAATTGCATTCAAAATGTCTGAGTCGGAGTCAACCATTTGTTCTCTCTTTGTAGTCTTGAAAGCGTCAAGAAGCATTGCAGCTGTTGTGACATTGCCATGTGCATAGTAAATGTGACCATCCAAATCTGTTATGGTCAATCTGAGATTGTGTCCTTTCTTATTTCCGTCTTGAATTGCAGCAAGTACACCCATGAAGCCTTCTTTGTTCTTTCCTTCGTCAAAGTTTACTGTAAAGGTTCGACCAGATGTAATTTGACTTCTAACTTCACGATACTTCTCATATGCATATCTTGTTCTTTCCATGGGAGCATGACCATCCTCTGCACTACCTTTTTTCCTTCTCAAAGGATGCAATTGTTCGTCATGTTTCCAGTAGAATCTGGCAAAGCCGTCGTGTCCTTCAACTTGAGGTTCACTAACATCGAAAGGCATGTCCATAAGACGTTCTTCTTCTAACCTCTCTAGTCTGTTTGGATAATTTGCACGTGCTGTTTCCAAATCCATTTCGTAGCGAAGACCAGACAATTTGTCATAGACTTTTATGGGTCTTCCCTTCCTATATTTAAAATTCTTCGAAACTCTCCAACCATATCTTTGCAACTCTGCTTTTATTCTAGCAGATTTTCTATCCATTCTATATGGGGGCATTTTTATAAAAATAAAAAAATATTTTTTCTTTACTTTACATAACCGCCTGCTGCCATAAGTCTTTGACGCCAACCCATACCAGCTAATGAAGGTTGACTTGGTTTAGTTTGGAAACTAAACTTTGGTTTTGGTTTATCTTCAGTTTTTGGTTTTTCTTCTTCTATCGGTTTTTCGTCACTTTTCGGTTTCTCTGACTTTACTTCACTTGCAGGAACAGTTGTGTCGTCAACATCTTCATAAATATCATATGCCATTTGTTTTTGTTTTCCTTTCAACTTTTTGTGTTTGTTGTAAAGTTTAGAATATTTCGACTCTAAGTCAATGAGATGTTCTATAATGAACTGTTGGTCAGTGAAGTAAACTTTTCCATCTGTTGTCTCGAAAGCTCCTTCAGACTTCAATATTTTATTTGTGAGAGTCTGTTTCTTTTTTGAGATACTTGCCGTTCCATTTTTATGAAAAGTGACTTTGTAGTTAGGGTTTGTATTTCCAGACCTGGCACTTTCTATTATTGAATTTTTCTCTTCATCTGTAAGTTCTTTGACAGGTTTTGACAATGGTTCTGAACTTTTTGTTTGTGGTGTCAAATCTACCGTTTCAACTTCTTCGGTCATTTCATCTCAGTAAAAAATTTTAGTTTGGTTTGTTTTCAACTGGTTGTTGTTGTTTTTTAAGTCGGTCTAAAACTTCCTGAGGTATAGGAAGAACTTGACAAACACGTTGTGTAACTGCTGGAAGCCGACAAATCCATCTTGAACCCATTTGTCTCAATGCTGTATTGTTCATTTCATCTCAGTAAAAAACTTTACATTCCCCACGTTTGAGGCGGTTGAGGTTGGTTATTGTTTACCCATTGTTGTGCATGGTTATATCCTCTGTTAAAGAATCTTTCACCTTGGTCCATATAGTGTCCTGCTTGGTTATAGTAGTCATTTGCTTTGTTATAATAGTTTCCTGCTTGTCTTCCTACATTGTCCATCCATCCTTGAACTTTTCCTCTTGTTTCAGGATTTGGAATAAGATTTGTTGCATCTCGTGCTACATCCCAACCTTTCTGTACAGTTTGTATAATAGGTTGTGCTTTCTCTTTAAGTATACCTAATGTACTCAAAATCTTCCTTCCAACTCCAAATACACCTCTGGCTATTGTTCCCACTGCGGGCAAAAATCTGGATGCAACTCCTGCTAATGCGCCAAATAAACCCATTTCTTATAGGATAAAAAATGACGAATCCAAACAAGGACCCCTATGTTTCTAAAGCGACAAAGAAAGCACTCATGATAAAAATCTTTAGTTCAACACCAAATGCTTGGTTTATGGATATCTTGGAAAACATTCCGAGAGTTAGAACAGATGGACCACCATACTGGCTAATATTTGTCGGTCAAAACACAAGATACTGTGAAGCCATACCATTATGGTCCAAAAATATTTTAGATGTGAAAACTGCTTTGACAATATTCGTTGACAAATACCATCCAACAAAACTGACATCTGACTGTGAAAGTTCTTTCAAATCAGATGATGTAAAAAACTATCTGCGTTCAAAAAATGTAAACCAATATTTCATTGTCGACCAAAACCATTCTGCTCTTGGTGTCATTGACGGTTGTATAAAAATGTTAAGAGACTTAAACCAACCACAAGGTGGTGAAGCAAATGAAATGTCATATGACGACAAATATAGACACTTCTCCATGGCAAAGATGAGACAAGTTTTAAATATTTACAATAGCCGTAAACAAAAAGGTTTGGGAAACCACTCCCCCGAAGAAATGAAAAACAACCCTGACTTAGAGAAAGACTATATATTTAATAATTTAGTCAAAAGAGACAAACAAGAAAGAATGCCGGGCTTCAAACTTCAGAAAGGTGACAAAGTAAAAATAGAAATACCTAAACGCGACCCATATGAAAATACTATTGACTATGACAACAATGGGAACCCGACAGGTACTCACATTCGTGTTCGTAAAATAGAAGAAAGTATACAAGAGAATATTATGAAGTTTTAGGCAAACATGGCAAAATGTACAGACTGCAAGCAGAAGATAAAACTACTATTGTCAGACCTCGTTTCAAACTTGTCAAAGTTCAAGGTGGTATACTTTCAAAGACAGTTCCTAACAAATATAAGACAACTCCTGACGAATATGCTAAAGAAGTTGAAAATGACGACTAAGCATTTCTATACCATGCGTAAACTGTCATGTAAGGTGGCATGTATTCTTTACTTTGTCCCGTTGTTTGCGTATATCCTGAAACGTGATGTGTATGGTTTCCTCCTCCCTCAGTGTTACTCCAGTAACAATTTATAGCAAACTTAACGTCGTCTTTAACATCATATCCTTTACCTTTTATCATTGCTGACCAATCCCAATATCTATGCTTATGCCAACCTGCTTGAGATGTACTTAAATCTATGTAGTGACTGTGTGCAGGTAAATTTTCACCTGAAATCGTTTTACTTCCACCTGTTTCCTTTGAAGAGTTTGCACAATACAAAAACCTGTCGACTATTTGAGTCCAAGTTCCAAAACCCAGAACTGTTTCTGGTCTGGTAGAGTTCATTGACGTATAAATAGAGCCTATAGGATATAATGTTTGAAGCATTTCTGTCTTTAATGTTTGAAGCTCTGTTTTGTCTGCTTTCTTGTCATATAAATCTTGAGCAGTGAATTTAATATTATGTTCATCCTTCATGACATAAACATCTTTACATCTAATGTTTTTCATCGTCGTTATGTTGTCATCCGATGTTAAACCTTGTGGAAAGTTAGGAGGTTTACAATATAATGCATCCCCACCAGTTCCTTCAACCGTTCCTTCAATACTTTCTATAGCAACAGTTGTGAAGAAATCATGTGTATGGTTCTTGTCTGCTTTCTTCTCTAACTCATCGTTAACATAAGTTTTATCTGCTTTAAGGTCTAAACATCCTGAAACCCATCCTGTATCAGCTTTAGTTTTTAAAATCTTCGATGTCCATTCATGATACCATTCAGCCCTTTCTATAATTTCATTATCTTTTTCATCCACATATTCCTTATCTGCTTTCTTCTCTAACTTACTAGCCACATATTCCTCATCTGCTTTTGTCTCTAATGTTTCCTTAAGACTTGGTATTTGGTTAATATAATGTGTATGAGTCTTTTTAGAATATTCGTTTTCAGCTCTCGTCACTTCACTTGACATTTTATTGTCAACATATGTTTTGTCTGCTAGTTCAGGATGAGTATGTTCTTTTGTTGCATAAGCATTGTTAGCTCTTTCTTCTTCTTTTGCTATTGCATCGTCTACATATTCTTTGTCAGCTTTGTTGTCAACATCTGCTTTCAAAAGAAGTTCATTTATAGGTTTCTCGTTTAAAGTTCCTTTGTTGGATTTATACGACAGTATTGTTCTTCTTGTCTTGAAATAGAAACTCATCTGTTAAAGGGTTTAATGTCAGTTTTAAGTTTCCTTCTTTCAATGACTCAGATATCTTAGAATAGTTGAAAAGTTTGTTGTGTTCTTATTAGAGCTTGCATAATGAGTTGTCGGTTGTGTTGTATTTCTCTCATAGACGCTGTTTCATTTGACATTTTTATTCTAGATAAAATATGCTTCCAATAGAAAAAGAAAATTCAAGAGTTGCTACAACTAAACCATTAGATGACATTTTTACTAATGTCGGTCAAAAGTTTGAGACAGAGACCGTAAAGCATGAAGGCTATCGTTTTGACTACCCATTAAGATGGCTAAGAGACCCATCTGTCACAAAAGCTATTGGCTTTCGTAGAATGAAGTTCATTCAGAAGCCA
>NW_026529263.1:0-21589 GCF_026262505.1 Trichomonas vaginalis G3 | reverse complement strand
GCTGATGATAAGTATACAAAATATTATGAAGAAAAAGCTCGTAAGGCTAAGGAAGAAGCTGAACGAAAGGCGAAAGAAGAAGCTGAACGTAAAGAACTAGAGGAGCTTAAGAAGAAAGAAAAAGCTCGTAAGGCTAAGGAAGAAGCTGAACGAAAGGCGAAAGAAGAAGCTGAACGTAAAGAACTAGAGGAGCTTAAGAAGAAAGAAAAAGCTCGTAAGGCTAAGGAAGAAGCTGAACGAAAGGCGAAAGAAGAAGCTGAACGTAAAGAACTAGAGGAACTTAAGAAGAAAGAAAAAGCTCGTAAGGCTAAGGAAGAAGCAGATAGAAAGGCGAAAGAAGAAGCAGATAGAAAGGCTAAGGAAGAAGCTGATAGAAAGGCGAAAGCAGCAACACCATCGCCAACTCCATCTCCTTCACCATCTCCATCTCCTTCACCATCACCAACTCCATCGCCATCTCCATCTCCTTCACCATCAATAGCGGCTCCTGTGAGACAATTTGGTGCATGGGGTGCTGATTTAGTCAAAGATGCTGCACAAGGAATTGGAAAGGAACTGAAGAACACAACATTAGGTACAATAGAGCGTTTTGGTAATCTTACGGATTACACAATTAGATCAGCTGCTAATCTTTTATATAACCAGACTACTGATAACGGTACTGATGAATTGGCTGTAAACGGACTAGCATCAATTAAGAAATCAGCAGAAGATAAATACGATGAATGGAAAAAGAATATTAAGGGTGAATATAATAAGTATGCATATCCTGAAGAACATATGAAGTTAGAGCTTACCAGACTAAGATCAAAATATGGTAATGAAACAACAAATACTACAACGCAAACGACGAAAGCTGACAGAAAGATTGATGACACTCCTACTCCAACTCCTGCAATGGCGAACATCACAACAATTGCTCCAAGAGTTCCAACAGGAGAAGGTATATCAGGAAATGTTTCAACTACTCATAACATTACTGAAGCAGCTAATGTTTCAGCAGTTGAGCAACCTGTTGTTAATGTAACTCAGGAAAACGCTACTGAAACATCAACACCAAGACAGGATGTAAATAATGAACGTCCAGAAGTTAAGGAGGTTGCAAAAGCATACCTGGAGAAAAATACTACACAAGTTCTTGAAGCAGAAAAGCATCTCAATTCAGACAAAACACCATCTCCAACTCCTGAAGCATCAGTTCCTCCAGCAATTGGTGGAAATATACCTTCAGTATCACCATGGCAGAAATTTTATGGATTGTTTAAAGGAGCGAATAAGGTAATGGATGCTGCTGAGAATCTCCAAAAGTTCAAGAATGAAGTCGCAACTGGTGCAAAGGAAATAGAAGAGAATGATAAACAAGCTGCTGAATTAGCTAAACAACAAGCTGAAGCAACTAAACAAGCAGCAGCTCCTAAACAATCTATATCTAAGTCTCAAAGACAAGGTCCTGACCCAAGTGCTAAAGTCAAACAGAATCCAACACCACCTGCAGCAGAGAAGTCCAAGAAGGACAAGGACAAGAAGAAGGATAAATCAAAGAAGGACAAGGACAAGAAGAAAGATAAGGATAAGAAAAAATCGTCAAAAGATAAAAAACATAAAAATTTATCCAGTAAGAAATGAGTCAAGTCATTAAAGCATCAACTAAACAAAAGTGGTTAACTGAATATATAAAAGATGGTAAGGTTCCTGATGGATATTATGTACATACAATGAAAGACGGACGTGTACAGTTCCGTAAAGTCAAGCAACCTCTCAATGATGAACAGATCAGAAGGAAGATCTCATTGTATGAAACAAAAATAAAGGACTTACAAGCTAAACTCGAAACCCACGATACTTCTCAAGAAAACTAGGCATATCTTTAACATGACCTTCATTAATATTTTTCCTCCAATACTGTACTTCCATTTGTGACAACCTGTTTGGATTACCTTCACGCATACCTCTACCTGTCACTTTTCCTGTATTTTCGTTCTCAAACGTAACATCATACTTTACATCATTACCGACAAGTTCATGACCATCAATACTTTTAACAGCACCGTGTCTTCCTTGATCTAAAGTTTCTCCTTGCTTTAATCCATGCTCTATTTTTGTCCATATCTGATAACGTGGATATCTTGCAACACTTCCATCTTTTGCTCTTAACAAGTATGCACTTGTATCAACTGAATCAACTGTATAATAAGAAGGATCAAGATGTCTTCTTTGTTGGTTACCTTTACCCCATGTTCTTGGTTCAACTATGACTTGAACTTTTTGACCAGGTCTTAAGTTATAAAGGTTATTTTTTCTGACATACTCTTCTTTCAATCTTTGCTTCTTTATATATTCCTCATTATCCTTTTCTGTGAAATCATCAGGCTTTTGTTGTGTGCTTGAATGATATTCAGTGTTGTAGTCATTAATAATTTGTCTCATTGTATCTGCAGTGAAAGGTGGTGTTTTATCACCTTCTTTGAGGTTTAACTTCATATGTAACATAGTTCTAATAGTTCTACAGAACCTATTAATAATACCTAGTATGTTATGATTGTATTTCTGTGTCGTCATGTGCTCAATGTTATGACTGACCAACAGATCTCGAACATTTTGTGTCGTATAAGCTGGGTCTTCATCACTAGTAAGTATTGTAGGCTTCATTTCACCTGTAGCTTGTGAAATGAACTTCTGCATTGCACTTAGAACATTGTTTGAGTTCTTTTCACTCATTGGGAACGCATAACCTTTTCTACTGTTTACATTGATGAACAAAAGAAAATATGGTGGTGTTCCACCAGGATTCTCAAATGTATCGAATTGATAAGCTCCCATATCAGTTGAATATATTGGTAGCATCAAATCCTCTTGTATTAAAGTTTTTTCTTGTTTACCAACAGTCATTTTTTTATTAACGTTAAAGTCTTACAGGCATTGAGTAATCGCTATAACCATCATGGTCTGCGAATTCATGTAATCTTGATGCATCAGGTTCTTTCTTCGTTGGTGCATGAAACCTTGCTTCATCATAAAGGTTCATATAATGGTTTGTCACGTTTGGGGTAGACCCAATTTTTGCATATTGAGGATATGAGTAATGATACACTAAGTTGAACCCATTACTACCATCATCAACATATATCTTTGGTGGAGGTTGTCTTATTAAATTCCTTCCTCTTGGGGCTTTGAGTTGGACGATCTGATCTAGATCATTGTAAACAACTCCTGTTGCAGTATATTCTGTGTTGTTCTCTGGGTTAATGTTCGTCATTTATATGAGAATAAAACAATTTTTACTCATAACAAATGAGATCGAAGTCAATTCTTTATGGTGCAGCTAATCTTCCAATTGAACCAACAAGCAATGTTGATTCAAGAACAACTAATAACATTGTGATAAAGAACTATCCATCTGGTACAGTAAGTGATGCTCCAACAGAGATAAAAAAAGAGGAAACAACTACGAACTCAGAAGCACCAATGTATCCTCCTCCTTTAAGTCCATTAACTTCCAACCTGACCTCATCGAGATCTGTGGAGACTTCATCGAGGATTGGTGTAGAAGAGTATTTACTTAGTATATACCAGAAGATACTTTAGATCAAGACAAAGAGCTCTTTTCTAACTTAGTGAGCAAAGATCAGATCTTACTACCTAAGCCAGACTTGGAAGAAGTTGTTCACAGAATGACTGGGTTCAAGTGTGAAATAGACCTACTGGACCCAGACATCACATGTTGTGGTATTCCACCACCTTTCTCAAAAATAGCTCAGATCAGAATCATTGATGAGAACAATATTGCTCAAGAGTTTAAGTATGCATATAATGCACAATATACTGAGTTAATAAGTAGGTATAATTTATGTCTTAAGTATGTGATCGTTTAACCAAAAATTTTTTATCTAATGTTAAATATGGTTGTTCAAACAAGAACAAAAGCACAAATGTTTCAAGACTTACTCAATAAAACTTATTGTTTACTCAAGTAATTATTTTAGAACGTTTCGACGTACTCCTTGATCTTATCAAGAGCTTCGAGCATCCGCTTCTTTGCATTGTACTTGGCGAGGATGGCTTGCTCAATGGTGAGCTCGAAGGCTTCTTTACCGATCGGACGGTGATCGCGAAGATCTTTGAGTGCATCAAGAGCTGCAGTGTACTCTGATGGTAAATGGGAGCCATCTAGTAATGGGTACAAAATGAGCATGTATTCCTGTAGTAAGTTCTCCTGTTTCAAGCGGGACTTGAACTCTTCGCGGAGATCTTGAAGCTTTTGGAGCTTCTCAGTGGCTTGAAGGTATTCAATGATGACCTTCTCTTGTTCCTCAAGTGCTTGTGGGAGGAAGTGGACATAAGCTGTTGACTTCATCAAAAATGAAGTGGTCATGACACTTTTTAAGTTAATGTCCGAGCCATACAGTGATGTCGAAGCAGCACATGAACCAAAGAAGAAGTCTTGCTGGGAAAAGACAAAGATTGTTGGTAACGCAATCCTAGCCATTTGTGTTGTTTTGAACTTGATCGTACTTCTGATCTTGTTCTACAAACTCAACAGAGGTTATTGTCTCAAGTAAACACTTATTTTTATTACCATATAAATGATTTTTACCAAACCTCCTTTACCTTTCATAGGTAATAAGTCGAAGATCAGGAAAGCTCTTATCGACATACTCAAAGACATCAAAGGGGATTATGTCTTCGTTGACCTCTTTGGTGGTTCTCTCTATATCTCTCATCTGTTGCATATTATGTTCCCAAAAGCAACGATCATAGCTAACGACTATGATAACTACGTTGATAGACTGAAACACATTCATGACACGAATGAAATACTTAAGGAACTTAAGGAGAGAATAAATGTTAAGCCAGATGAGAAAATTCCTACTGATCAGAAAGAGATCGTCAGAGAAGTTATAAGTAAAGCTCCATACATAGACTGGGATACATTATGTTCACGTCTTCTCTATTCTGGAGCATACAAATACTATGATCTTGACACATTAATGAAGAAAGTGTTATACCTCAGATATACTAACTTATTTGGTGAAAACATAGATGACTATCTTGAAGGTTTAACTATTGTTCATAAAGATTGGAGAATACTCTTCAATGAGTATAAAGATCTTCCCAATGTTTTCTTTATATGTGATCCTCCATACTTCCATACTTATTCTATACAGTATGGAGATGAATGGACTCTTAAAGATACTGTAGAAACCTTTGATGTCCTTAATTATCCATCTATTTACTTCAGTAGTGATAAATCTTATACAGAAGAACTTTTAGAGATATTGACAAAAAGATATGGAGAGAAGTTTTCTATGAGAAAGCATGTTATAGATAGAGGTTTAATTAATCCTAACACTCAGAAAAATAATGAAGTAATATATGTCACTTTTTCTGTTAATGGAGAAGAGAAAGATCAAGAAGATAATAGTTGATGAGGGAACTGAAGAAGCGACGACATTCATCTTTGACGACGGAAAGCTCACATTCGTTGTCGATAAAAATGGACAACACTTACACAAAAGAAAGGACCAAGAAAATTTTTGATCTCCCAAAAGCTAGGAAACCAAAGGAACCATTTCCGTACCAGAGTCCAAGAACCAGAGAGACTTTTGATACCAAAACCTGTGATGACAAATATGATCCAGATCAGTTCTTCCAAAAATACCAAAGTTAGAATAAAAACTCCTTTATTTCTTTAGTATATATAATAAGTCTATTAGTAAGCTCTGTTCTCGTTCTGTTCTGGTGTTTTGACGTCTTTTCATGGTCTCACATAATAAGATCATGAACTTTTTCTTGAGATACTCGAAGAGCTGAGGTAAGTTATCATATTCTGGATATGTAGGAAGCATCCCTGCTATCGTAAGTGTTGTATCAATAAGGATTGGACTTATATCGGAAAAGTCGAGATCTGGAGTAGAATAAGAAGGTAAGTCTCTTACATGTAGGTAGTCATTATATGCTTTACGCATGAGACTGAGTTTCTGGAGCACAACTATGAGACTTTGGTTCTGACGTTCAAGTTTGCTTAAAGTTCTCTCCAAGCTTCTGTAATAAACGTCAACTCTTTAAGCACCTAAACCTAATTTAGCAGTGTTGATATTTTTGCATTGATCTCGGAGATCTTTTCTTGAACTTCACCAAGTTTGACCTTAACTGACGTTTGAGCTCCCATCATGTTTTCATCAAGGTCATTCTCTATGTCATCAATGATATCTTCCCATGAAGTCATGTTTTCATCATTGATCTTAACGTGAACACTCATGAAAAAAATGTCATGTAAAGTATAAATGTCAGATTTTTACTCTTGAGCTTCTTCTCTCTGGATTGACTCGTCTGTAGGGCTTAATGTGCCATCACGTTCGACCAGAAGGTTCTGCTCAGGTCTGTCAAGGAGCTGTCTGTAGGTCGTGAAGGTTTCAACGAGTCCTTGGTAAGGAGTTTGGAGATCAACATCGACCCATGGGTGTTTGCGTAAGAAAGCAGCAAGGCTTTCACGCTTGGAGTCAATGACATCTTTCTTATTGGTTAATCCTTCTTCAAAGCTTAGGATTACTCCTGCAGTTGATTCAAGTCTTTGGATCTGGCGTCTGGAAACCTTGGTGAGTTGTCTTATCCTCTCGTTTCCAAATACATGCAGGAGATATGCAGAAATTACTTCATTAAGTTCGATTAAACAAATTGGATGAAGATCAGTCATGGCTTTTGTAAAGCAATCTTTTGTAAAGCTGTCTTTTGTAAAGCAGACTTTTGTAAAGCAATCTTTTGTAAAGCAATCTTTTGTAAAGCAGACTTTTGTAAAGCAATCTTTTGTCAAGACGTCTTTTGTAAAGCAGACTTTTGTAAAGCAATCTTTTGTCAAGACGTCTTTTGTAAAGCAAAAGTATTCAATTTTGTGAGAAAATGCTTTTGTAAAGCAGTCTTTTGTAAAGCTGTCTTTTGTAAAGCTGTCTGTAAAGCTGTCTTTTGTAAAGCTGTCTTTTGTAAAGCAGTCTTTTGTAAAGCTGTCTTTTGTAAAGCTGTCTTTTGTAAAGCTGTCTTTTGTAAAGCTGTCTTTTGTAAAGCAGTCTTTTGTAAAGACATAACCGACGACCGAATGTCCCAAGATGGTACAACACCAGCTCCAGCATCACCAACACTAGATATGATGGCAATGATGATGCAGATGATGCAACAGCAAACCCAGCTTATACAGCAAATGCAGGAAAAGAAAACTTTCAATAAACCTGCAAAGAACTCACAAGATCTTGAAGCTGGACTCAATGCTCTCAGGAACGACTACAAGAGAGAGCAGATGACGTTTAGGAAGAAGGGTGATGAAGATTATGAGAATGATCCGATCGAGGAAGACGAGATCAAGTCCACTGCATCCACAAAGACCCTCCAGGATGAAAGAGATGATGAGGGATTCCTTACCAAGTCTCAAAGACTCTTTGTCCTTGAGTTCTTCACGATCTCTGCCTTGAGATCTATGAGGAATTGGAAGGGTCGCGTTCCAAGTGGCTCAAACAAGCGCGAACTACTCATGACCGCAGTACCGCTCACTAAGACAAAAGTCCAGCTCATGGACTTTATCCTTTCCGCTTGTCCCGACGAGATCTAAGATCTGATCAGAGTAAAAACTTACATTTATGAGCTAAGCTCAGTAATAATTAGTTGTTTATTCTTTCTTCTCATACTTCTGTGCAAGGTTTCCACGGAAGAACTCAAGCAACATTTGGATCTTTCCAAGCTTTCGACCTTCTTTTTCGAGGTCATCCTGGTAAGTTCGGAATGCGTCAACGTGTGAGCTCGCATAGAATGCAGCAACAACAACCTCTTCTGCACCTTCTTTGCTGTCAAGTGGCATGAACTCGAATCCTTCCATTCGACCAAATAAAAGTGACAAAAATGTCAATGAGACCCACTCGTTGCATAGATGCTAAACCTGGTCCGAAGATGCAAAAGTTCTTCTTAACACTCATGTCTGACCATAGGGAGTACGGTCATGAAGAGGTCATACAGATCTTCGATCAGTGTGTACCAAAACCTGAGAATCCAGACGAACTCTTCATGAAAATTTACTTGCTTCAATGGAGAGATGAGAGAACAGATATGAAACTCAGACCAATACCAATCTTTCTAGGTTTCTGCAATTACCTAGAACAAGCATACCAGATTAAAGGGTCTGACACCATCTTCCTCCAAAAATAAACTTTATCGTTTATAATGCATCAGGATCTACATCTATTTCTTCTGCTTCATCCTCAATGTCGATCTCTTCGACAGGTTTGATAGCAGCTTTGAGTAAGTTCTTACCCATTGTCTTAAGTTCAACTGGGTTATATTCTTTGTCTTTACTCTTTGTTGATTTCGTGAGATCTACATATAAACAATAACTTTTAGTCTTGTCAAGGTTTATTCTCGCTGAGAAATGGTCAGGAATGTTTATAGCTATCTTTTCAAACTTGAGTAAATTAGCTAAACCTTCATTTGTGTATTTCTGCTTATCGACAAAGATCATGATCGGACTTGCACTATAACCATACTTTCCTTGACATAATGTTTGTGGTAAGCATATAAGTAGTCTCTTTGCTGTTTTATTTTGCTTCTTCACTTCATCTACAAACTGTTGGATCTTAAAGAACTTTATATGATGTTCAGACATCTTTATATACCCGATAAAAAGTTCAGATAAAAAAATAATTAGCTATATTTTTATTAGTGCATAAATGAGTCTTTCTTTGAGATTTTCTGATGAAGATCTAACTTTGGTAAGATCTTTAAAAGATGATGAAAACATTCTTTCTGTCATTGATGAAGAAAAGAAATACTTCAGTAATGATGTAAAAATAGAGCTACTCATTCATACTGAGAAACAGTTTGTGATCGTGATCTTGAGTTAACCAACTCGTATCCAAGCGTGCATTGTTATATAAGGAGGCATATAATCTTTTCCATTACCTGCTGGGTCTGTAATGCCAGCTACAACATGTGTATGATTTCCTGCAGTTCCACAGAAAATACCTGTGCTTGAATCTACTGGGTCACTTGAAATATCATATCTATGCATTCCCTGTCTATCCGAACCTGCTGCAAGATTTGTATAACCTCTTTTTGTCATTGAATGTGAATGGTTTCCTTCCACAGATGTTCTTCCACTGAACCTATGCATATGTGAAGGAAGGTTTTCAATACCTATTTTCTTTGAACCTCCCATCTTCATTGACTGCGTATTAGTGTAGAATGGAAAACTGTCAACTATTTCATACCATCTACCACCAAATAAAGTGTTTGGATTTATTGGATTCATAGACGTATAAACAGCTCCTATAGGATATATTAAATCATATATGCTCATAGCTCTATAAACATATTCTAAAGAACTTATGTCATTAAATACCATTTGGAATGTATCTCCCGGATGAAATGTTGCATTTGTTCCACTTTTATAATGTAATGTTAGTTCAATAGAATTATCCAAGAAAAATTCAAAAGTATCTGGTTGAAGACCTCTAACAAATTCAAATGGAGTTGCTGGTTCACCATTTATAATTTCTGTTGTAAATGTCATTTTATCTGGTTTCCAAAATTTCTTTGTTAGTTCTGCATCCACATAAGTTTTGTCAGCTTTCTTATCTAACATTGTTGGTAGCTCATGTGTTTCAAAGTTTCTGACATGACCTTCAATGTTCGTACATTTACTATCTAAACTATTAAGTGTATCTTTACTAGTGCTTGGATCTTCTCTGTGGAGCACTTGAGCCTAAAGTATAGTTCAAGATAATGTCATCAGCTCTTATTTTCTTGATTTGAACTGGTTGGTCATTATCAGCTCCTATTTTATTGATTATAACAGGTTTGTCTTCTCTTGAACGAATTGATTTAACTGTCAAAGGTTCAGTGAACTCATTATTTTTCAAAGGAATCAATGTTGTATTGATGTTTTCACCATTAATATATACTTCTTTTGCATCAATACCAGATGGGAATGAAACTCTTTCATTAACTTTAACTGTTGTACCATCACCTGGGTACATATCTTTCTCTGGACCTTTGATTGTCTTAAGTATGACAGACTGTGATAAAGTATATTCTTTAGATGCAACTTTACGTATCTCTTCGTCAACATAACTTTTGTCAGCTTTGTCTGCAATCTTAAGTGCAGTTCTTCCTCCATTATTTTTGTTCTCCTCAACTTTCTTCGCTAATTCAGCAAGAATGAGATAAAGATAATCAGTAAGGTCATCAGTACCAGACATATTAATATTATTGTTCTTTCTTGATGTATTAGCAACTTTCACTAAGGTCACAAAATCAGGGTACAAAGTACTTAACGTAGAAATGATTGTTTTTGGTCCAGGATCTTTCTCTTCTTCATCATTAGCATCACGTGGCATTGGAATTGGTTCCAAAGGTCCAGTCACATCAAAACTCTCAAGTTCCATATAACCTTCATTTCTGAATCTTTCTATATGAGTTATCTTCTGGAAACTTGTTTTAGTCTTTTCAACTAAATTTTTTATTCCATCCACAAAACCTCCTTTATGATTTGGACCAAGATTACCCAGAGTGTCAAGAACAGTATCTATACCTTCTTGACTTTCAACAAAAGCCCAAAGAGCATTTATTTGACTCTGGAGTGATATCCATGAGGCTGCAGTAGCACCGGCGTTTGCTATGGCAAAGATGAATGATAAAGGGTTGAACTTAAGACCAGATTCTTTATCTTTGACAATTTCAACGAAGTCATTGATATTTTTCTTCAAGTATTCCTTAGTCAGAAGAACTCCATCGCCAGCTATACCAGTTGCTTTTGTCTTTCCTTTAACATCAAATGTGATTGGTTTCTTCAATAAAATAACTTCTGGTGTTGTACTGATGCTATCATTAGTGGAGAAAAATTCTCCGACATGACTTGCTAAGTATTCTTTCGTCAATAATGTTCCATCACCAACAATACCAGTTGCTTTTGGACCATCTTCTGTGAATGTCAATGGTTTCTTTAACATAACTTTATCTAAGTATATTGCAATACCACTATTTTGTACTTGTTCATGACCTAATATATAAGCAAATGCTGCGTTTAAAGCATTATACAATGTATCTTCTTTAAATGTTAATTGACTGTTTTCAATCATTGGTATATTGAACAGTGTAGACCTTGGGTCAAAATGAACTCCATGGTCAATCGATAATAACCGTTTAACATGATATATTATAGTCTCTAATGCTTCATTAATATTTACCTCACGAGTTTCTTGCAAACCATTACTCGCCATACATGAAAACATATAATCTCTATCAGTTGTGAAGAATGGAGCATCTAAGTAATTATTCTCTACTTTTGTCACACGATTCTGTAACGCTTGAAGGTATTGATTTAAGTCTGTTTCAACAATTGTACCATCTGGTTGCTCGATAGGTAATATACCAGGACCGATGGTAATGTCTTCATCAGCACCTTCTTTATGTATGACTAAAGCATTATCAGTAATTCTGAGAGTATATTCTTTATATTGAAGTACGCTAGACTTATAACATTCATATGCATATGGAACAACACTCATTCTTTTACTACATATAAAAATGATGTATTATCTACAATCGACTGATCCTAATAACTACGGGACAATACAGTTTCAAGCAGATCCTAACATGGGGCATCCAAGTAAGATAAAGATGAGAGTAAAAAGTGTCAGTACTATGGCGAACTTTATTGTTTGTGACGAAACAGATTATTTTGTCTTACAGTTAGACGAAGATGGAGAAGAAAAGGTGTGTACATTTAAGTCAGCTCTTTCATTTGATATGGATACTATTGTATCAAAACTACAAGAGATTGTAACAAAACAGTTTGATTATTATAACAAGAAAAAAGGTCAACATAATGTAACAGTTTCACTGAGTGCTACGAATCAACTTATATTTACGTCACAGGACAAAGGACATAAAGTCTATTTAAAAGATGCTTCACATAGAGCAAATCTTATTTTAGGTGCATATGGAATAGAACTACCTATTGTACATAATTATTATCTACAAATGCCAAAACCACCTATGCTCAACTTCGGGTATCAGTTATACCTTCGTTCATCAATGTCTGTCATCTCTGGGTTCAATAATATTGACCAAGTTGATGATCGAAGAAAGATCATGTACAGATCTACATGTTATAACATCAATGAGTTCTGGATATCTGGTAAACCACTTATATGTAAGGAATCCTCACCATGGATAGATGCATTTCCATGGGAACTAACTAATGTTACGTTTACCTTAGTTGACTTCCAAGATCAGCCTGTTCGATTATTGTCACCAATGTTTATGGTGATAGAGATTAAACCAGATAAGCCAGAAGTTAGAGAAACCAATGATGTCAGTGATGATGATACAGAATCTTCGTACGATTATGATTACGATGACGATTAAAAAAAAATAACGTATATTTTTTTATCGGTTATAAAAGACCAACATGCTCAATGCTATAAAAGGATTAGTTAATAACCTTTCACCAGAAGATAAGAAAGGTATGCTTGATATGTTTGGGATCAAAATGCCTAAGAAAGCTAAAGACATTACCAATAAATTAGCTCTGGCAATTAAGAATCAAGGAGGTACAGGAAGTGTAGCAGATATTTTCAAGAATGCTAAGAGCTTCTATGATGACTACAATGGTATCATGAATGTTCCAGCTTCAAATTCCCCAGTTGCTTTAGATCACGATCAGAGATCTCATAATAGAGCGTTAATGGAGATGCAACCAATATACTCAGACCCTCCACCAAAGATTGATGAGAGCGAATTAGCATACAAAGAAATACAGAATGCCTTTTACGTTGTTAAGAACATTAATGGTCAAAAAATTCCTGATGAGAAATGGTTAGACCCAATAACTAAAGCAGGAGAAAGATTCATTATGTTTAACATTGACCAATACAGTCCAAGAGGAAAAGATTACTTCAACAAGATGTTTCCAAGAGTTATGGCAAAGTTCATTGGACAGATAGACCTTTTCAAACAGAAGTGGACATTCTATTACGACTTTGATGAGAAGAGAAACATTTTGCGTCATTTGAACATCAATACAATGGGATCATTAGTTCATCAGTTACTTAATGAAGCTCCAATAGCAGAAGTACAAGAATTAGCATCTAAAGTCCTTGAATCAAACTATGACTTCTTCCTTTGTAGTATTCCTTCGTTAAGGAAGATCGAGATCTTTGACTATACAGCTTATTCAGATGTTGATGCTTCTGCTTTGAGAAAAGGAACGTACACACCATATAAACTCACAGCTGAAGAACAAGTTATGTTAGATACGATGAGAGCAGCAGGTCAAGAAAAGATCGCACTCAAGATCATCAAACAAAACCATTCAAAGAAGAGAAACAGGTCACGTAATGGTCAGCTTTGGACATGGACATGCAAATTACCTATTAACTTAGAGAGGTATCAGATCTTCAACGAACTTAATGCAGAGACAGCAAAGAAGATGATGAAAGATTCATGTTTCATCTACGCTTGTATTCAAGCTGGTGTTGACGAAGCAACAATTAATCATATGAGGGAAATCATTCGTGTCAAAGATTTTCCAATGTCAAAGATTAAGGTTATTGCCAAAGAAACAGGAATAAGGTTCCATGTCATCAAATACAACGAGAAGTATTCAAATCATTCATATACTTATGAACCAGATGAAGAACCAAAGATGACAGTAGAACTTTTATTAATGTATGACCACTACATGTTGAACGAAAAGCTTCCAATAAGTTCAATGTTCATCAAGAACTATGAAGATGTTTGTAAGTTGTGCAAGGATTGGACTTTAGAGAAGAAGATGTTAGTTAACAGAAGATATGAAACAAGGTATGCAATTAACTCAAAGTTAGTTACACCACTTGCAAAAGTCATTGAACTCTTGTTTGCTAACAATTATTTCGAACCAATTAGAACAGGAGAACTTTGCACATACTTCACAACGATGTATAATGAGAACCTTGAAGAAATGATTGACCTCACATACAATGAGCGTTATTGCGCAAGGATGAAGAAAGATTGGAGTTCAGAGACGAAGAAAGACATGAAGTTCCCAAGAGAACATGTTTTCTTTGCTGACTTCGAAGCATCAACTGATGGAAACATTCACAAAGCATACAACATTTGTTTCATGGAAGATGACGATGATGGTTATACATCAATTTGGGGAAGTGACTGTGCGTCAAAATTCCTCGAAGCTTTACCAGATAAGAGTTTAGTTTATTTCCACAACTTATCGTACGATGTCACTTTTCTCATGTCTCAGTTAGAAGAGATTACAGGAACTCCAATCATCAAAGGTTCACAAACGATGCAGATACAAGGAAAGTACAAAGGAAAACTTCTCTGCTTCAAAGACTCTTATGCAATCATCTCAACTAAGTTGGAAAGATTCCCTGAAATGTTTCACCTCACTAGTGGTGAAAAAGAAGTTTTCCCATATAATTACTACACGGAAGAGTTAGTTAATACAACTAAAGTTGGTAACATCGATGATGCCATGAATCATGTCAAAGATATTGAAGCTTTTAATGAGAACATTGAGAAGATTGAAGATTGCAAGATTGATGATGAACACTTTGACATGGAAGTTTATTCGTCATTCTATTGCGGTCAAGATGTACGCATTTTACGAGATGGCTTTCTTAAGTTCCGCAATGACCTCATGACTGAGTTTGAAATAGATGCTTATGATTATGTTTCAATAAGTTCTATCTCAAACAAACTCTTTGAGAAGAGAGTATATTGGAAGAACGGTAATCTCTTTGATCTTGCAGGAAAACCTCGTGAATATATTTCCAAGTGTATTCAAGGAGGAAGATGCATGCTAGCTGAGAACAAGAAGCAATACAATGAAGGAGAACTCATCACTGACTTCGATGCTGTATCATTGTATCCATCAGCAATTGCTAGACTTTACTGTTTAGAAGGAATTCCAAAAGTTATGACAGAAGAGATGAAGAGCAGTGAATACTTGTTGGAGCATCTCTTTGATGATGACCAAGCTGAACCAACAAAGGAAAAGTTCATCTCAGGATTTTACTGTCAGATCGAGATCTTGTCGATCGGTAAGAACTCAGCATTCCCATTGATTGTCGTCAATCCTGACATCAACCCTGACTTACATGTTGCCAGAAGTTCCAATACATGCTGCAAGATGTTCGTAGACCACATTACGCTTCAAGATCTGATCAAGTTCCAAGAGATCTCATGCAAAGTCATTGATGGATACTATTATGATGGAAAAAGGGACATGACAATAAGGAATGAAGTTAAGAAGCTCTTCGAATTACGTGCTAAGTATAAGAAGGAAGGTAATCCGATACAAGAGATCATCAAACTTCTTTTGAACAGTATCTATGGTAAGACGATATTAAAGCCCATTGACAAAAAGATTCGTTTCATCAAGGACAATAAGCTCACTGACTATATCATTAAGAACTATAATGACATACAGACAATAGAGTTCATCCCCGATTCCGAACTTTCATGTGTAAAGTCATTTAAACCTATCGTTCGTCACTTTAACTATTGTCCATTAGGTGTTTCAATCCTTTCTATGTCCAAACGAATCATGAATGAAGTATTCTTCACAGCAGAAGATTTGGGCTTGAAGTTGTTCTATCAGGATACAGATAGTTTACACTTGTATGAGAAGGACTTAGATAAGTTAGCAGAAGAATACAAGAGAAGGTATAACAGAGAACTCATTGGAAAAGCACTGGGTCAATTTCATTCAGACTTTGCAGAGATTACTGCAGGACATATGTCTAAGGCACAAAGATCTATATTCGTTGGAAAGAAGACTTACCTCGACGAATTAACCAATGACCTCAAGGAAATTGCTTTCCACTGTCGAATGAAGGGAATCACACAGGACGTAATTGCACTTACTGCAAACCAAATGTTCCCAGATGCGATACAAGTACATTATGACGAGAAGAAAGGTTTGTTCTTCCCTGAGAAAGTTGGGGAAAAATATAGCATCGTGGAATTGTACAAATCTCTTTATGAAGGTGATGAGATAACCTTTGACTTGTGCATTGGTTCGAAACCATGCTTCAACAAAAATAAGGACTTCACTATTTCAACGAAGTCATCTTTTGAACGTAAGTTAAAGTTCTAAACACTTACTTATTATTTTTCTTAGCTTCTTCCTCTTCTCTCAATTTCTTTGCAATCATTCGTGGATTCTTTGCGCGTCCAGCTGCTAATGCAGCTAATTGTTTCTCTGTGAGTTTACGCTTTGGTTTAGCTGGTTTCTCTTCTTGTGTTTGTTCTTTTGGTTTGAGTTCATTAAGTATTTCTTCACGAAGTTCATTCTTGAGTGCTTCTCTGTCGAAAGTATTCTCAGTCATTTTGTTAGGAGTAAAAAATTTTATTAGGATAGAAATGACGTCAAAACTTTCACCAAGTGAAAAGCAATCAATCATATTGAATGAAGCTAAAGGAATACAACATCCATTATATTATGTTTGTCATATGAAGAATGGTTCAGTTCAAGTTAGAAAGAGAAAGGCACCATTGAATTCACCAGCTCCTGCCCCAGCTCCTGTTGTTCAAGAAGCTCCTAAAGTTGATGAGAAGAAAGAAGAAGAACAAGCATATACTAATAAAATGTTGTTAGAGATGATGACAAAGATATTAGAACGTAACAGTGTAGTTAATGAACCAAACATGGACCCAATTGAACGTGAGAAGGAAACTAAAGAGAATCAAGAATATGTTCAATCAATGGAAGAGAAAAGAATACACTTCGATGATGAACCAGAGCCTGAACCAGAACCTCCTAAACCTCAGCCACAAATAAGACGAATAATCCCAAGAATAAGAAGATTGTAAATTTTTTATAGCTGAGAAAGATGTTGAACGATAACCTCAATACATACAGTATTGCTGATTCCATCAGACAAGTAAGATATTATTTCGATCAAGTTGATGGGGCAGTTCCTATTGGAGATACTAACCATAGATATGTCCCAACAAAAGTGCCAGCTATGCCGACAAATACTATTGATAACGGTTATATTACATTTAACATATCACCACCTGGTGAGAACATGATTGACTTATATAATACGTTCATTAGTGGTTATGTCGATGGTGAGTGCATAATTACAACAGAAACTGAACCAGCTGATGAAAAAGTTCCTAAATATGATGGTGAAGTATATAAAGAAAGAGCTGTTGAGACAGCTCCTACAGGATCAAATGTTACAGCAATTAAAGCAATTGATACTAAATATGCTGGTGGCAAATCATGTGCACATCTTCCAGCAATTTGGTTGGGATACATTGATTCATTCTATGCTGTTGAATCATATCAATTAATCGCTAATGGTAAAAGTGTTTATACACAAGATAATGCTAGAGAAGAAGGTTACATTACTTCTACTGCATCTACAACAGAAGCTATTAAGAAAGTTGATGTATTTAGTAAGGCTAGACATAAAGATGTTTTCAATAGATGTGATACAGTTCGTTCTGGACAGATTATTGAGTTCAATAAACCAATTAGTGGTGCAACTACATTAAAGTTCCACATACCAATCAAGATTGACCTAAGAAGATTCCTAATACTTAATAACATTAGATTCCTTCCAGCGTTTGCTGGTAACTTACAACTTAAGGTTAAGTTCAGTATTGCTGGTATGGTTTGGACACCATTAAGTTATCAGGATATTCTACCATTACCGAACATGCAAGCCAATGTTACAAGCTATATTCCAATCACTAATCACTTCACTCCTATCTATGAAGGTATCAAAGTTATTGATACTGTAACTTGGAATGCCGATAAGAGTACGATATCATTTGGTACCAAGTTTATTAAGTTCACTAAGAAGAATGCAAACTTCTTTGAAATGATTACATACTGTAACTCATTCTCTTTGGACCCTAACATCTATAGTGATTTGGTGACAAGATATTCGGCAAAGACTCTAAACTTCCCAATCAAAAGAATTGACTGCATTACTATGGATGGTTCAATGGCTAAAGGTGAAGGAACTCCTTGTACATTCACGGCAGCATTTACTCCATTATATGTGAACACCATTTATACACTATTTAAGAAAACACCTAATTATAACACTACCTATGAAAATCCATTGTTTGAACAAATTCAATTGAACTGTGGAGCATATGGTAACATACCCGCTGAGGCTCAAGCATCTAATGATCCAATCTTCTATGAGATGCAGGCAAATGCCACTAACAATAATAACGATACTGTTGGCTTCAACTATGATGTCATGAGGTCTATCACAACCACATCAGTCCCTCAATTTGGAATCGAGTCAAATGACTTAGGTCATTACCTATGTGGATTCCCTTGCGAAACTGATTATACATTCCAACAGGGTCAGTTATCTAATTCACCTATTACATATAAGCTTACAGTTAAGCCAACAGCAGAGTCTATTAAATATACTGAGAAACCAGTGTTATGCTTCTTACGTCACGTTTGCCTCTCCATACAGATTAAACAGGTGGGACCACCTATCGTACTTCTCGACGATTATGATTTATCAGCCCCTGCTAGTGAATAAAGGTTAGTTTACATATGAACGTTTATTTTTACACATATATGCGTACATATGCGCGCCCGTATGGTGTCAGTTTTCTGTCACTTTTTTCATTGTGTCGGTGCCTGTAGCTGTAGGCTACAGGCGACGCACAATGTATACTGTACTGGTTTTTGAGAAGGATTATTCAATTTCATTTCAAATGAAAAGAAATACTGAATAAATTTTGACCCAAAAAGCGAAATTATAATTATATCGAGAGAAATAAATAAGAGTTATGTGGAAAGAGAGATTTAAACATCATTTTTTACCATTTCCTACCTTCTTTTGAGGAATTTCAAATGGTTCGTCAGTTCCAGCCTGGTAGATAACAGTATTTCTGAAAGAAGAGTGATCTCTAACAGCGTCATAGTGCTGTTTGTATTCCAATTTTGTATCTGGTGGTAATTCGAGCGCCGAGCATAATGCACGGCAAATTTCATGGCGTACTTTATCATCTGATGCAGTTCTATTCCATAAACTAATTATATCTTCAGGATATCTAACAGAAATAACTGCTCCAAGGGCATCTACTGGAAATTGTTCTCCAATTAATGCCATAATAAGTCTTTCCCAGTAGTATGAGCCTAATCCCTTTTTTAATCTAATAATCCATTTTCCTCCTTTCACGTTATCTTGGTCTTCCCAAATTGCGCGTATTCCATTCCTAAATAGATGATAGTCTGTTGGTGGTTCTAAGTCATTTGGACGTTTAAGGTGACTATATATTGACCAAAATTCTTCGATTGTATTAAAACTACCGAGTGTATGTATATTTTTCTCGTAATTGTCAGCTGCTTTTGAGCCAGGTGCTCTGTAAAACATATAAAAACTCCACTCAGAAGCAAGCGGAGTATTCGATTTTCTCATCGAAATTAGGTGAAAAATTGTAAACTGAGATTTTTAAATAATCATTGGAAAAAATTATATTTTTAAAGCAATATTTATACGGACAAATGTTTAATGAGACTGATTCTTATCAATTCACAATTGATTTAATGCAATGGCCTAAATATGAACCATTTAATAATGTAGTCTATAGTAAATAAATTTTTATATGTATTTGAGGCGAATCACTTAACCCTTTTGGTTGAGATCCTTCAATTAGTTCAATAATTGATCAAAAGTAGTGATAACGTTAATGATACTTGATATAAGTTGCAGAATCGTTCTATGAAATTGAGGGTTTCAATAACGTGTGTTATAAAAGAAGTAAAAACAAAAATAATGTAAAATATATTCTAACAATTTATTAAATTTTGGTTATTATCGTTACGAAAATGAATAGAAAGTTATATTATAATATAAATATAACAGAAAGTATTCAGAATTATTTCTTGATACAAATTGTTGGGTAAAGTCTATCCCAATAGTAGCAAACGTTCTGTGGGATGTTTTCTAGCATCTTTTCTGCTGTATTCAAGAAATCTTCTTTTGATTGGTAGTTTAATGCAGACCAGACAGACATATCATTAACTTGTGTAATGCGAGGCGAGCACAATCCAAGTTGGCTTGCTCCTGGTCGTAGAAGCTCGAAAGGAATTGAACAAATTGGAAGGGAGTCAAATGATTTGTTCAAAAACATCTTGTAATGCTCTTCACTTCTCCACCCTCGACCTAGAAATTCATCTGTTTGTCGATCTCTTACAATTATTCCTAACGTTTCAACAATTTCTGACAAAATTTCATCTGCTGGCAATCCGATTTGAAAAGCAACTTGCCAGAGATGGTCATCCATTGTATCAACAATTTTTTGAACAAGTGATCGGGATAAAAGAATTCCGGAATCTAATAATAACATTTGGAAGAAATATCTTTGTTCTACGCAATCTCCAAGAATATACCTATTGTTATTCCTATTTAATTGCATTTCCTTACGAATAAACTTTATAAATCTGTCTAATTTCATGTATGCGGCGTCATTAATAACAAAAAGAAAATCAGCATATGATCTCTCCAAAAATAGCTTTAGAGAATGTATCAGTAAGAATGCTGATGGGTTTACTGTATATTTTGGTAAAGAATTGATCGTGATTGTAGATAAATTACATTCTTCGTTATCCGTGGCATTTAATGAGTACATTTCAACTCCATCGATTTCTTTATACTGTTTTATTGGATCCATCCATTGTCTTTTCATTATACAGTGATATTTTTCAGGTTTATATGAATTATCAAGAACCATTATATATAATTGCTTAGAATATTCTAGTTCGGAAAGAAATGGAGGCTTTGGGTTTTTCTTTCGCAGACTCCAAACTAATTTTGGATCATCATATGGAATTGGTTTTGAATATTTTTTGAAAGTTGGAAAGCTATTCGCTTGGCTTCTAAACGAAATCATAATACTTACTAATGAAATGATTGTTACAACAATTATTCTGAAAAATATTAAGGTTTTTTTCTTGGTTAGTTGCTTCATTAATCACACATCAATAATGGCTCTAAAAATTGATGCATTTGTATCAGGAATGCATAGAAGTATGCTAGATCTTAGAGGTTTTAAGATGTTAGAACTAATTCAACAAAGAGAATTAAAATCAATCTAAAAATTGATTAAAATTATGAAATTATGTGAATCCTCAATGAAGCAATTATGTTTAATTCGAATTTATTTTGTTCATAAAAAACTTTATTTTTTGGAAGGAAAAAAAAATGCCAACATAAAAAATCAATCAAACTTTCACTATTATGCAGACGGGTAATGTAAAGCAGTCTGTAACTAACACAGAAGAATTAATACAGGCTTTTATAAACAATAACATAGCACAAATCAATGGTTTTCTCAAAGACGCTAATTTAGATACGTTGAAAAAATTAAACAAAGAAGAGATATTGCATTTGCTCGATTACATGGGAATAAGTAATAGATTCTTCAAACTCATTTATGATACTTTTAATACCCAAGCAAATGAAGTTCAAGAAAAAAAGATTTCTAAAGAATCATTAGTTGATGAACCCCAAACAATCGGTGATATTGCACCTGTAGAAGAGGGAAGTGGAACACAAAT
>NW_026529262.1:0-5931 GCF_026262505.1 Trichomonas vaginalis G3 | reverse complement strand
ACAATTGTTTCAATTGAATTGTAAATTCCATACCTTGTCAAGTCAATGTCAGACTTATTTATGAACGGGAAGTATCCAGCATGTTGTCTGACTGCTTGAGGGTTAGGTTGGTACCATTCAAAACTTGACACTTGCAATTCCTTCAATTGCATTCAAAATGTCTGAGTCGGAGTCAACCATTTGTTCTCTCTTTGTAGTCTTGAAAGCGTCAAGAAGTTGTGCGCTGTTGTGACATTGCCATGTGCATAGTAAATGTGACCGTCCAAATCTGTTACGGTTAGTCTGAGATTGTATCCTTTCTTATTTCCGTCTTGTATGGCAGCAAGTACCCATGAAGCCTTCTTTGTTCTTTCCTTCGTCAAAGTTTACTGTAAAGGTTCGACCAGATGTAATTTGACTTCTAACTTCACGATACTTTTCATATGCATATCTTGTTCTTTCCATGGGAGCATGTTTGTCTTCACCTTTTCCTTTTTTCCTTCTCAAAGGATGCAATTGTTCGTCATGTTTCCAGTAGAATCTGGCAAAGCCGTCGTGTCCTTCAACTTGAGGTTCACTAACATCGAAAGGCATGTCCATAAGACGTTCTTCTTCTAACCTCTCTAGTCTGTTTGGATAATTTGCGCGTGCTGTTTCCAAGTCCATTTCGTAGCGAAGACCAGCAGTTTGTCATAGACTTTTATGGGTCTTCCCTTCCTATATTTAAACTTCTTTGAAACTTTCCAACCATATCTTTCTAACTCTGCTTTTATTCTAGCAGATTTTCTATCCATTCTATATGGGGGCATTTTTATAAAAATAAAAAAATATTTTTTTCTTTACTTTACATAACCGCCTGCTGCCATAAGTCTTTGACGCCAACCCATACCAGCTAATGAAGGTTGACTTGGTTTAGTTTGGAAACTAACTTTGGTTTTGGTTTATCTTCAGTTTTTGGTTTTCTTCTTCTATCGGTTTTTCGTCACTTTTCGGTTCCTCTGACTTTACCTCACTTGCAGGTATGGTTGTGTCGTCAACATCTTCATAAATATCATATGCCATTTGTTTTTGTTTTCCTTTCAACTTTTTGTGTTTGTTGTAAAGTTTAGAATATTTCGACTCTAAGTCAATGAGATGTTCTATAATGAACTGTTGGTCAGTGAAGTAAACTTTTCCATCTGTTGTCTCGAAAGCTCCTTCAGACTTCAATATTTTATTTGTGAGAGTCTGTTTCTTTTTTGAGATACTAGCCGTTCCATTTCTATGAAAAGTGACTTTATAGTTAGGGTTTGTATTTCCAGACCTGGCACTTTCTATTATTGAATTTTTCTCTTCATCTGTAAGTTCTTTGACAGGTTTTGACAATGGTTCTGAACTTTTTGTTTGTGGTGTCAAATCTACCGTTTCAACTTCTTCGGTCATTTCATCTCAGTAAAAAATTTTAGTTTGGTTTGTTTTCAACTGGTTGTTTAGGTTTTTTAAGTCGGTCTAAAACTTCCTGAGGTATAGGAAGAACTTGACAAACACGTGGTTGTGTAACTGCTGGAAGTCGACAAATCCATCTTGAACCCATTTGTCTCAATGCTGTATTGTTCATTTCATCTCAGTAAAAAATTTTACATTCCCCACGTTTGAGGCGGTTGAGGTTGGTTTTGTTTACCCACTGTTGTGCATGGTTATATCCTCTGTTAAAGAATCTTTCACCTTGGTCCATATAGTGTCCTGCTTGGTTATAGTAGTCATTTGCTTTGTTATAGTAGTTTCCTGCTTGTCTTCCTACATTGTCCATCCATCCTTGAACTTTTCCTCTTGTTTCAGGATTTGGAATAAGATTTGCTGCATCTCGTGCTACCTCCCAACCTTTCTGTACAGTTTGTATAATAGGTTGTGCTTTCTCTTTCAGTATACCTAATGTACTCAAAATCTTCCTTCCAATTCCAAATGCACCTCTGGCTATTGTTCCCACTGCGGGCAAAAATCTGGATGCAACTCCTGCTAATGCGCCAAATAAACCCATTTCTTATAGGGTAAAAAATGACGAATCCAAACAAGGACCCCTATGTTTCTAAAGCGACAAAGAAAGCACTCATGATAAAAATCTTTAGTTCAACACCAAATGCTTGGTTTATGGATATCTTGGAAAACATTCCGAGAGTATAGAGAAGATGGACCACCATACTGGCTAATATTTGTCGGTCAAAACACAAGATACTGTGAAGCCATACCATTACAGTCCAAAAATATTTTAGATGTGAAAACTGCTTTGACAATATTCGTTGACAAATACCATCCAACAAAACTGACATCTGACTGTGAAAGGTTCTTTCAAATCAGACGATATTAAAAACTATCTGCGTTCAAAAAATGTAAACCAATATTTCATTGTCGACCAAAAACCATTCTGCTCTTGGTGTCATTGACAGTTGTATAAAAATCTTAAGAGACTTAAACCAACCACAAGGTGGTGAGGTAGATGAAATGTCATATGACGACAAATATAGACACTTCTCCATGGCAAAGATGAGACAAGTTTTAAATATTTACAATAGCCGTAAACAAAAAGGTTTGGGAAACCACTCCCCCGAAGAAATGAAAAACAACCCTGACTTAGAGAAAGACTATATATTTAATAGTTTAGTCAAAAGAGACAAACAAGAAAGAATGCCAGGCTTCAAACTTAAGAAAGGTGACAAAGTAAAAATAGAAATACCTAAACGCGACCCATATGAAAATACTATTGACTATGACAACAATGGGAACTCGACAGGTACTCGCATTCGTGTTCGTAAAAATAGAAGAAAGTATACAAGAGAATATTATGAAGTTTTAGGCAAACATGGCAAAATGTACAGACTGCAAGCAGAAGATAAAACTACTATTGTCAGACCTCGTTTCAAACTTGTCAAAGTTCAAGGTGGTATACTTTCAAAGACAGTTCCTAACAAATATAAGACAACTCCTGACGAATATGCTAAAGAAGTTGAAAATGACGACTAAGCATTTCTATACCATGCGTAAACTGTCATGTAAGGTGGCATGTAGTCTTTACTTTGTCCCGTTGTTTGCGAATATCCTGTAACGCGATGTGTATGGCTTCCTCCTCCCTGAGTGTCATCCCAGTAACAATTTATAGCAAACTTAACGTCTTTAACATCATATCCTTTACCTTTTGTCATTCCTGTCCAATCCCAATATCTATGCTTATGCCAACCTGCTTCATGTACTTAAATTTATGTAGTGACTGTGTGCAGGTAATTTTCACCTGAAATCGTTTTACTTCCACCTGTTTCCTTTGAAGAGTTTGCACAATACAAAAACCTGTCGACTATTTGAGTCCAAGTTCCAAAACCAAGTACTACTTCTGGTCTGGTAGAGTTCATTGACGTATAAATAGAACCTATAGGATATACTGTTTGAAGTATTTCTGTCTTTAATGTTTGAAGCTCTGTTTTGTCTGCTTTTTATATAACTTTTCTTCAAGTTCATTTACGTCAGAGATGCTATGTCTATGATATTTTTGTGGGTATGTTCCTTCTGTCCATGCGAAAATACGTTCTTTTGTTGCATCTACATATCCTTTTATCCATGTCGAGTCTGCTTTTGTATTCCTTAACTCTGTAACACCTTTCTCAAGCTCTTTCAACTGTTGTCCATCTTCCATTAAACCTCTGGTATGACTTGAAACCGTTTGTGTCAACATATCTACAGTTTCTTTGTCGGCTTTAAGGTCTAAACATCCTGAAACCCACCCTGTATTGGCTTTACCTTCTAAAATCTTCGATGTCCGTTCATGGTACCATTCAACCCTTTTTTAATTTCATTGTCTTTTTCATCCACATATTCCTTATCTGCCTTCTTCACTAACCCACTAGCACACGTGCTAACTCATCGTCAACATACTCTTTGTCAGCTTTGTTGTCAATATCTGCCTTCAAAAGAAGTTCATCTATAGGCTTCTCGTTTAAAGTTCTTTTGTTGGATTTATACAAACAGTATGGTTCTTACTGTCTTGAAACAGAAACTCTGTCATTGGGTTTATCGTCAGTTTTAAGTTTCCTTCTTTCAATGACTCAGATATCTTAGAATAGTTTGAAAAGTTTGTTGTGTGTTCTTATTAGAGCTTGCAAAATGAGTTGTCGGTTGTGTTGTATTTCTCTCATAGACGCTGTTTCTTTCGACATTTTTATTCTAGATAAAATATGCTTTCAATAGAAAAAGAAATTCAAGAGTTGCTACAACTAAACCATTAGATGAACTTTTTACTAATGTCGGTCAAAAGTTTGAGACAGAGACCGTAAAGCATGAAGGCTATCGTTTTGACTACCCATTAAGATGGTTAAGAGACCCATCTGTCACAAAAGCTATTGGCTTTCGTAGAATGAAGTTTGTGTCTGTAGAAGATAAAAGTTTCCATTTATTGTAAGTTTCATATAGATTATATATCTGAAGGGAAACGAAAAATGTGGGAAGAAATTGAGCTAATACAAGTTGACCTTTCATCTTCTCTACAGACTGCGTTAAAAAATATAGAAGATAAAATAAATTCATGTTATGCAAAATATGCTGATGAATATGCAAATACCGAGAGCACACTTTATGTGAGAATTGTATATGACAAACAAAATTCACAAGTGTCATTTCAAATCTACGAAGACAATCCAAAGAAAGACGAACAAATATATACAGAATTCACTGCAATGTCATGGTATTATTTGCAAAGAATGTTAAATCAGAAAGTCGAACTTCCTTTAGCAAATATTTACAGTCGATATGCAAGAGATGAACCATATTTATTTAAAGATGTTTTCGACCCAGCTGCTATTATTGTTCATGCTTCATTTTCTGGCGCCCAAAACTCTTTTTTATGCTTGGCAAATGACTTTTACGAAAAAACCTACAAAGTTATACGAACCACCAAGTGGAAGTATTTCAGACTTTCAAGTATGGTTTACTACAGATGGAAGAAAAAGAATAATTCCATTATACCATGCGTTTTACTTAGAACTTAGTTTCATATACAACTACTATCGAACGGTAAAAATATAATTTTAATACGGTTGAGGTGTTGGATTTGGTTGCCAACTAGACTGTGGTGCAGGTTCAGGCTGTTGTATAACAGGAGCTTGTTCTTCTGGTTCAGGGTCTTTAGGTATAATACCAACAAACTGACCTACTCTTTTACCAATATTTTTGACTCCGTTCCAAATTCCTCTTCCTACGGTTTTTATTCCATTCCATATACCTCTTCCAATATTTCGAAAGAAGTTTCCTATTCTTCCAAAGAAACCCATTTTACTATATGTAAAAATCTAATGTCCGCTAGTCTCTTACGTTTCCTGTTGAGTTCCATTGCATTCTTTAACTGGAGCTCATACATTCTATTTCTCCTCTGGTAGAAAACATATTCTGGGTCAACTCCTGTGTTCGCGTCATCTGCATAGAGTTGTTTATATCCCACTTCAGGGTTTTATATAAACTCTTTCCATCTCATATTTGCATACCATGGTGGCAAACCTAACGCAGCGTCATTTGACATGGCAGTTTGCATTTGACATCTGTTGGCAACTTGACCATAGTTTGCCATTGCAGTTTGTATTCTAACTTCATTTGGAATATTCTCTGGGTTTGGTTGTCCAGGTTGCTGTGCATTCGCTAAGTTCTGTGCGTCCATTTAATATTAGATAAAAATATCTCTTACGAGTACATATACTGAACATTTGCAGGCATTGGTTCATCTTCATATTCTCTGTACCTTTCTGCCACGTCAAATAAATAAATGACACAATGGAAAAAACCTAAAACAAGTAGTCCTATTTCAAACCACATTTACTTACTAGTAAAATTTCTTTGTTTATGACACTTTCTCCAGTTTATAGGACCTCTCTCATATTCTATCTTGTCATATCTAAACTCATAGTCATGTATGTCCTCTAACCATCTCATAACGGTTTC
>NW_026529261.1:0-13327 GCF_026262505.1 Trichomonas vaginalis G3 | reverse complement strand
AGTCACCTCTGGCTTCTGGATGGCAAGAGTCTTAGCAGAGCTTTGTTGTTCGCTTCCATTAAAATGTAAACTTTACGTGTCAAAAAAATTCTGTCACGTAAACTATTTATGTTGAGATTGAGTACCAGACTCTAATATAAGTTCAACCATTATATTAGAGTCTTTAGGAATTTCATATGGTTCTTTTACATAATATTCCTTTTTTTTGACCATCAGTTGATTCTTCAACTCTTTTGAATGAAAAGCGCTTATAAAACTCAAACACGAGTGCATCTTTATAACCAGTGATATCGTAAAATTTTGGTGGCACAAGCTGTTCATTCACATTACATATAAATTGTTTGTTATCATGAGCAATATTACTCAACGTTACTAAAGGCTCAAGGAAGGATTTATTCTTATCTGATAACCGACAAATTTATATGTTGGTTTGCCCTTTCGCTCAAGGATAAACCTGATATTCGCTATAGTTATGAAAAGCTCATCAAAGTACTTATATGTTTTTTTTATCTTTATCATTTTCGTCAGTGAAATCTGCTATGGTAAAACTATAAATATACATGCATTCGCGAGATATATTTTTTTTCCCATAAGTCTAAAAATTTTGCTTTCGATGGAATTACTTTTTGCGTGAATGTTCTACCATGGTCATCTTCCCAAACAAGCTCTGGTTTTCTTGATGTTGTGTCTGTTTCAGTGGTTTCTAATAACGCAGTGATGAAATCCAACACATCTCCTAGGGACATGTCATATTTATAATTCAAGGCATTTTTTTCTCTATACTACTGTATGAAGGTAATGTTATGATTGGTGATGTACCTTTTCTTAATACATTCAATTTATTTTCATTTGAATCATAGTAACAATCAACAAATTCTCTACTTGCCTCAGTCATTTTTTCCATAAGACCTTCATTCAACTCCTGTGTAGTCATGTTGGGTTTTATGTAATATCTCATGTCAAACCTTTTTTTCACTGATTTTGATGAATCTGTCATTTCTAATGGAATAGCAAGAAACTCAAAGTCTGGATGCTCAAGACTTATCTTTCTTATCTCAAGAGCTTTTGACGCAGGATATTCAATGAAGTCTCTCGGTAATTTATATGAGACTGTATTACCACTTATCGTGCCATCATTCATAACATGTTCATAGTATAATCCATCATATTTAGACATTTTATATGTAACTAAAAGATGGAGAAAGTTATTAATCAAGTAGATAAGATTCTTCATGATGGAGCACGTAAGAATAGTAAAGAACTAAACAATGCACTCATTATGCCATTTTCTGATGATTAATCCATTTTGTACTAATGGTGTTTATTTCTACTGCGGTAAGATGGGTTCAGGTAAGACATATGGTGTTATTCGTCATATAATGATAACAGACCGCTTCACTAATACTCCATATTATGACTCAATAGTTATCTCAGCAACATCAGGAACAATGGATAAAACAGCGAAGACATTTATGAGTCAAGTTAAAGCACCAGTACTGAAAAAGGATGATAAAGAACTTATGCCTTATTTAATGAAGAACGTTAAGATGAAAGCAAAGTATTACGCTATTGTTGAGTTCGTTCAAAGTAAGTTCGAAAAAATTTCAGAGGAGATGGAACACATCTTAACAAAGCATCAACTAAGGAAACCTGATGGAAAGTTTGAGTATAAGAAGATTGCAATATATGTTGTAAAGAAGTTGAACAAATATCCTTTCACAAAGTATCCCAGTAATTCTCTATTAGTGTTAGACGATTATGGTGGTCATGACTTATTGAATGACCCACGTTCACCATTAGCGAACTTCATCACTAAGGTCAGACATTATAACTATACTGTTGTCATCATGTGTCAAACATGGAGACATATATGTTTAAACATTAAGAGACTATGCACTGACTTCGTTATCTTTCAAGGTTATTCTATGAGAGACTTTCAGTCAATGATTGAACAGTCAGGAGCAACAGAAGATTGGGAAGAGTTATGGAACAAATACAAAGAGCTACCAACACCTCGTTCATATATGGAAGTTCATATAGTTGCAGGAAAGACGGACTTTAAAGAAGTTAAGCAACAAAAGATGACATTATTTTAAGAAGAAATAAATGGGTTTTGGCGATTATGTTAAAGCTGGATGGGGTATGGTGAAAAAAATCCTGGTCTTGTAATAGGTGCTGGATTTAACATTGCTAACAAACTTTTCCCTCAAGTTGGTCAAGTCGGTGGTGTTATCGGTAGTCTTGGTGAAAGAATTGCAAAAACTACATTAGGTGAAGATAATGCATTAACGAAGAATCTTAAAGCATTCAATAAAGCTCTTGGTGGTGACTTCAGTAGAGACAAGCCTGTTGAAACACCTATAGTTCAACCTCAACAAACTATTGACAACAATAAGTATAACCATACATTGGAGGAGCTATTTGGAACAATCATAAGCCATTAGTTCAGTCAGTACGTGTACTATCAGACATGCCATGGATTAATGCTATTAGTGGCACTATACGCAGATAATATATTTTTATGAGGTTTAAATGAGTGAACAAGAGAGGAAACTCATTGATGAACGAGTTAAGAAATGGGAGAATGAACGTCCGATAATTCGTACCATAATTAGCGATCAAAAGTTCAAGCAGCATACATTTGATTTTTTGCGCGATATATATAATGATCTTGCTTTTGATTACAATGCTAGGCAATACTTTGAGAAAGAATATGTTCAAAAAGGTCGTATTAATTTCCCAATGAGAAGAGAAGGCTTTTTGATTACATCAACATATACAGCACGTGGTAGAGACCCTTTTACAGACGCGGTTCGTAACTTTAAAGCACGTTCTTCTATTAATGATGATCCAGATTTCTACATACCTTATTTTCGTCCACCTTCGCATCCTTTACGAACCAGTGATCCTGGATATGACGCTAAACGAAGATATATAGAGACGAAATTAGCTAAATACAAGGAACCTAAGGATCCAAGGACTGGAGAAGTAAAGGAATCACATGTCAAGATAAATAAGCTTTACAAAGTAGTTGAAGAATTGGAGAAACGATCTAATGAGATTAACGCTGAGAAGAAAAAGGAAGTACCAAATATGAACAAACTAGATAAGATGATTAAGGAATATAGAGGATTGGCGAATACATCGAGCGTTCTAATAAAGGAAGTAGAAAAACACGACAAAGCTGCAGAAAATGATTCATGATGAATTACTGTTAGGTGAATTTTCTATAAAACAAAGACAGAGTAACTTAATGGGTGAGGCTTATTATTTGGAGAATTGGTATAATGAGAGGTTAAAACAAATGTCGACTCCAACACCAACTCCTACACCTACTCCTACAGTAGCTCCAACACCAACTCCCACTCCTGAACCAACAGTAGCTCCAACGCCAACTCCTACAGTAGCTCCAACGCCAACTCTGACACCAACTGCTCACGCAGGTCCTCCACCAATGTCGAGTAGTCATGGTAATAACATTAAATAAACCAACACCTACACCAAAATAACTCCTGTATCACATCCTAGTACAACTAACCCAGTATCTGATTCAAATCAAGCGGAAAGATCACAGGTTCTTAAAAGAGCTAATACACCAACTGCTTCCCCTATTAGAACACCAGAGCCAACTCCAAGAATCACAAAGGCGCCAACACCTTCACCGACTGTTGAACCAACTCCAGAACCAACAGTACCTCCAACTCCATCTCCGACACCTACAAAAGCACCTACTCCATCTCCAACTCCGACTAAAGCTCCGACACCGTCTCCAACACCAACTAAAGCTCCAACACCGTCTCCAACTCCAGCTGAACCAACTGATGCAGAATCTATTCAAAATTGGTTAGACGAAGAAAAGCGAAAAGAAAAGGCTGCAATTGATGCTGCACTAGATAAAAACACACCACCACAGACACTTGGTGGTTACATGTTAAAGAAAGACAACATTCAAAGACAAGAACGTGCATTGAGTGTTGCCAGAGAACAAGCACAAGAAGAGAAGAAAATAGTTGAAGGAGAAGCTTCAAATAGAGGTGGTCCAGGAACTTACAAGGATCAAACTATCCAGCAGAGAAAGCCTCGAGTGATAATGTTGTCTCAAGAGCTACTGATTTAGTTACCCATGGTATATTCTAACTGGTGCAACAGCTGTTGGTAGTGCTATTGGAACCAGTGTTGACACTGTTGTTGATACTGTAAGAACTGTTACAAATCCTACACCTGAAGATAGGAAGGAAGAATTTCTTACTCTTAATACAAAGGCAAAACCAGGGATATGGATTGGTCGTGGAATTTTAAATGCTGGTAGTGCTATTGGCAATGGTGCTTCAGCGGTAGGGGGATGGCTCGGAAGAACAGCAACATCAACCGCAAATGGAATACTAACAGGTGCCAAATCACTTGGTAATTGGGCTGATGATAAGTATACAAAATATTATGAAGAAAAAGCTCGTAAGGCTAAGGAAGAAGCTGAACGAAAGGCGAAAGAAAAATCGTAAGGCTAAGGAAGAAGCTGAACGAAAGGCGAAAGAAGAAGCTGAACGTAAAGAACTAGAGGAGCTTAAGAAGAAAGAAAAAGCTCGTAAGGCTAAGGAAGAAGCTGAACGAAAGGCGAAAGAAGAAGCTGAACGTAAAGAACTAGAGGAACTTAAGAAGAAAGAAAAAGCTCGTAAGGCTAAGGAAGAAGCAGATAGAAAGGCGAAAGAAGAAGCAGATAGAAAGGCTAAGGAAGAAGCTGATAGAAAGGCGAAAGCAGCAACACCATCGCCAACTCCATCTCCTTCACCATCTCCATCTCCTTCACCATCACCAACTCCATCGCCATCTCCATCTCCTTCACCATCAATAGCGGCTCCTGTGAGACAATTTGGTGCATGGGGTGCTGATTTAGTCAAAGATGCTGCACAAGGAATTGGAAAGGAACTGAAGAACACAACATTAGGTACAATAGAGCGTTTTGGTAATCTTACGGATTACACAATTAGATCAGCTGCTAATCTTTTATATAACCAGACTACTGATAACGGTACTGATGAATTGGCTGTAAACGGACTAGCATCAATTAAGAAATCAGCAGAAGATAAATACGATGAATGGAAAAAGAATATTAAGGGTGAATATAATAAGTATGCATATCCTGAAGAACATATGAAGTTAGAGCTTACCAGACTAAGATCAAAATATGGTAATGAAACAACAAATACTACAACGCAAACGACGAAAGCTGACAGAAAGATTGATGACACTCCTACTCCAACTCCTGCAATGGCGAACATCACAACAATTGCTCCAAGAGTTCCAACAGGAGAAGGTATATCAGGAAATGTTTCAACTACTCATAACATTACTGAAGCAGCTAATGTTTCAGCAGTTGAGCAACCTGTTGTTAATGTAACTCAGGAAAACGCTACTGAAACATCAACACCAAGACAGGATGTAAATAATGAACGTCCAGAAGTTAAGGAGGTTGCAAAAGCATACCTGGAGAAAAATACTACACAAGTTCTTGAAGCAGAAAAGCATCTCAATTCAGACAAAACACCATCTCCAACTCCTGAAGCATCAGTTCCTCCAGCAATTGGTGGAAATATACCTTCAGTATCACCATGGCAGAAATTTTATGGATTGTTTAAAGGAGCGAATAAGGTAATGGATGCTGCTGAGAATCTCCAAAAGTTCAAGAATGAAGTCGCAACTGGTGCAAAGGAAATAGAAGAGAATGATAAACAAGCTGCTGAATTAGCTAAACAACAAGCTGAAGCAACTAAACAAGCAGCAGCTCCTAAACAATCTATATCTAAGTCTCAAAGACAAGGTCCTGACCCAAGTGCTAAAGTCAAACAGAATCCAACACCACCTGCAGCAGAGAAGTCCAAGAAGGACAAGGACAAGAAGAAGGATAAATCAAAGAAGGACAAGGACAAGAAGAAAGATAAGGATAAGAAAAAATCGTCAAAAGATAAAAAACATAAAAATTTATCCAGTAAGAAATGAGTCAAGTCATTAAAGCATCAACTAAACAAAAGTGGTTAACTGAATATATAAAAGATGGTAAGGTTCCTGATGGATATTATGTACATACAATGAAAGACGGACGTGTACAGTTCCGTAAAGTCAAGCAACCTCTCAATGATGAACAGATCAGAAGGAAGATCTCATTGTATGAAACAAAAATAAAGGACTTACAAGCTAAACTCGAAACCCACGATACTTCTCAAGAAAACTAGGCATATCTTTAACATGACCTTCATTAATATTTTTCCTCCAATACTGTACTTCCATTTGTGACAACCTGTTTGGATTACCTTCACGCATACCTCTACCTGTCACTTTTCCTGTATTTTCGTTCTCAAACGTAACATCATACTTTACATCATTACCGACAAGTTCATGACCATCAATACTTTTAACAGCACCGTGTCTTCCTTGATCTAAAGTTTCTCCTTGCTTTAATCCATGCTCTATTTTTGTCCATATCTGATAACGTGGATATCTTGCAACACTTCCATCTTTTGCTCTTAACAAGTATGCACTTGTATCAACTGAATCAACTGTATAATAAGAAGGATCAAGATGTCTTCTTTGTTGGTTACCTTTACCCCATGTTCTTGGTTCAACTATGACTTGAACTTTTTGACCAGGTCTTAAGTTATAAAGGTTATTTTTTCTGACATACTCTTCTTTCAATCTTTGCTTCTTTATATATTCCTCATTATCCTTTTCTGTGAAATCATCAGGCTTTTGTTGTGTGCTTGAATGATATTCAGTGTTGTAGTCATTAATAATTTGTCTCATTGTATCTGCAGTGAAAGGTGGTGTTTTATCACCTTCTTTGAGGTTTAACTTCATATGTAACATAGTTCTAATAGTTCTACAGAACCTATTAATAATACCTAGTATGTTATGATTGTATTTCTGTGTCGTCATGTGCTCAATGTTATGACTGACCAACAGATCTCGAACATTTTGTGTCGTATAAGCTGGGTCTTCATCACTAGTAAGTATTGTAGGCTTCATTTCACCTGTAGCTTGTGAAATGAACTTCTGCATTGCACTTAGAACATTGTTTGAGTTCTTTTCACTCATTGGGAACGCATAACCTTTTCTACTGTTTACATTGATGAACAAAAGAAAATATGGTGGTGTTCCACCAGGATTCTCAAATGTATCGAATTGATAAGCTCCCATATCAGTTGAATATATTGGTAGCATCAAATCCTCTTGTATTAAAGTTTTTTCTTGTTTACCAACAGTCATTTTTTTATTAACGTTAAAGTCTTACAGGCATTGAGTAATCGCTATAACCATCATGGTCTGCGAATTCATGTAATCTTGATGCATCAGGTTCTTTCTTCGTTGGTGCATGAAACCTTGCTTCATCATAAAGGTTCATATAATGGTTTGTCACGTTTGGGGTAGACCCAATTTTTGCATATTGAGGATATGAGTAATGATACACTAAGTTGAACCCATTACTACCATCATCAACATATATCTTTGGTGGAGGTTGTCTTATTAAATTCCTTCCTCTTGGGGCTTTGAGTTGGACGATCTGATCTAGATCATTGTAAACAACTCCTGTTGCAGTATATTCTGTGTTGTTCTCTGGGTTAATGTTCGTCATTTATATGAGAATAAAACAATTTTTACTCATAACAAATGAGATCGAAGTCAATTCTTTATGGTGCAGCTAATCTTCCAATTGAACCAACAAGCAATGTTGATTCAAGAACAACTAATAACATTGTGATAAAGAACTATCCATCTGGTACAGTAAGTGATGCTCCAACAGAGATAAAAAAAGAGGAAACAACTACGAACTCAGAAGCACCAATGTATCCTCCTCCTTTAAGTCCATTAACTTCCAACCTGACCTCATCGAGATCTGTGGAGACTTCATCGAGGATTGGTGTAGAAGAGTATTTACTTAGTATATACCAGAAGATACTTCTAGACCAAGACAAAGAGCTCTTTTCTAACTTAGTGAGCAAAGATCAGATCTTACTACCTAAGCCAGACTTGGAAGAAGTTGTTCACAGAATGACTGGGTTCAAGTGTGAAATAGACCTACTGGACCCAGACATCACATGTTGTGGTATTCCACCACCTTTCTCAAAAATAGCTCAGATCAGAATCATTGATGAGAACAATATTGCTCAAGAGTTTAAGTATGCATATAATGCACAATATACTGAGTTAATAAGTAGGTATAATTTATGTCTTAAGTATGTTATTGTTTAACCAAAAAATTTTTTATCTAATGTTAAATATGGTTGTTCAAACAAGAACAAAAGCACAAATGTTTCAAGACTTACTCAATAAAACTTATTGTTTACTCAAGTAATTATTTTAGAACGTTTCGACGTACTCCTTGATCTTATCAAGAGCTTCGAGCATCCGCTTCTTTGCATTGTCCTTGGCGAGGATGGCTTGCTCAATGGTGAGCTCGAAGGCTTCTTTACCGATCGGATGGTGTTCGCGAAGAACTTTGAGTGCATCAAGAGCTGCAGTGTACTCTGATGGTAAATGGGAGCCATCTAGTAATGGGTACAAAATGAGCATGTACTCCTGCAGTAAGTTCTCCTGTTTCAAGCGGGACTTGAACTCTTCGCGGAGATCTTGAAGCTTTTGGAGCTTCTCAGTGGCTTGAAGGTAGTCAATGATGACCTTCTCTTGTTCCTCAAGTGCTTGTGGGAGGAAGTGGACATAAACTGTTGACTTCATGAAAAATGAAGTGGTCATGACACTTTTTAAGTTAATGTCCGAGCCATACAGTGATGTCGAAGCAGCACATGAACCAAAGAAGAAGTCTTGCTGGGAAAAGACAAAGATTGTTGGTAACGCAATCCTAGCCATTTGTGTTGTTTTGAACTTGATCGTACTTCTGATCTTGTTCTACAAACTCAACAGAGGTTATTGTCTCAAGTAAACACTTATTTTTATTACCATATAAATGATTTTTACCAAACCTCCTTTACCTTTCATAGGTAATAAGTCTAAGATCAGGAAAGATCTTATCGACATACTCAAAGACATCAAAGGGGATTATGTCTTCGTTGACCTATTTGGTGGTTCTCTCTATATCTCTCATCTGTTGCATATTATGTTCCCAAAAGCAACGATCATAGCTAACGACTATGATAACTACGTTGATAGACTGAAACACATTCATGACACGAATGAAATACTTAAGGAACTTAAGGAGAGAATAAATGTTAAGCCAGATGAGAAAATTCCTACTGATCAGAAAGAGATCGTCAGAGAAGTTATAAGTAAAGCTCCATACATAGACTGGGATACATTATGTTCACGTCTTCTCTATTCTGGAGCATACAAATACTATGATCTTGACACATTAATGAAGAAAGTGTTATACCTCAGATATACTAACTTATTTGGTGAAAACATAGATGACTATCTTGAAGGTTTAACTATTGTTCATAAAGATTGGAGAATACTCTTCAATGAGTATAAAGATCTTCCCAATGTTTTTCTTTATATGTGATCCTCCATACTTCCATACTTATTCTATACAGTATGGAGATGAATGGACTCTTAAAGATACTGTAGAAACCTTTGATGTCCTTAATTATCCATCTATTTACTTCAGTAGTGATAAATCTTATACAGAAGAACTTATAGAGATATTGACAAAAAGATATGGAGAGAAATTTCCTATGAGAAAGCATGTTATAGATAGAGGTTTAATTAATCCTAACACTCAGAAAAATAATGAAGTAATATATGTCACTTTTTCTGTTAATGGAGAAGAGAAAGATCAAGAAGATAATAGTTGATGAGGGAACTGAAGAAGCGACGACATTCATCTTTGACGACGGAAAGCTCACATTCGTTGTCGATAAAAATGGACAACACTTACACAAAAGAAAGAGACCAAGAAAATTTTTAGATCTCCCAAAAGCTAGGAAACCAAAGGAACCATTTCCAGTACCAGACGTCCAAGAACCAGAGAGACTTTTGATACCAAAACCTGTGGTTGACAAATATGATCCAGATCAGTTCTTCCCAAAAATACCAAAGTTAGAATAAAAACTCCTTTATTTCTTTAGTATTATATAATAAGTCTATTAGTAAGCTCTGTTCTCGTTCTGTTCTGGTATTTTGACGTCTTTTCATGGTCTCGCATAATAAGATCATGAACTTTTTCTTGAGATACTCGAAGAGCTGAGGTAAGTTATCATATTCTGGATATGTAGGAAGCATCCCTGCTATCGTAAGTGTTGTATCAATAAGGATTGGACTTATATCGGAAAAGTCGAGATCTGGAGTAGAATAAGAAGGTAAGTCTCTTACATGTAGGTAGTCATTATATGCTTTACGCATGAGACTGAGTTTCTGGAGCACAACTATGAGACTTTGGTTCTGACGTTCAAGTTTGCTTAAAGTTCTCTCCAAGCTTCTGTAATAAACGTCAACCTCTGTAAGAGCAGATATTTTTGCATTGATCTCGGAGATCTTTTCTTGAACTTCACCAAGTTTGACCTTAACTGACGTTTGAGCTCCCATCATGTTTTCATCAAGGTCATTCTCTATGTCATCAATGATATCTTCCCATGGAGTCGATTTGTCATCATTGATCTTCACGTGAACGCTCATGAAAAAAATTCAAAAAGTGACGTTTGTAAATGAATGTGTTTACTCTTGAGCTTCTTCTTTCTCAACCTTCTGGTCTGTAGGGTTTAATGTGCCATCACGTTCGACCAGAAGGTTCTGCTCAGGTCTGTCAAGGAGCTGTCTGTAGGTCGTGAAGGTTTCAACGAGTCCTTGGTAAGGAGTTTGGAGATCAACATCGACCCATGGGTGTTTGCGTAAGAAAGCAGCAAGGCTTTCACGCTTGGAGTCAATGACATCTTTCTTATTGGTTAATCCTTCTTCAAAGCTAAGGATTACTCCTGCAGTTGCTTCAAGTCTTTGGATCTGACGTCTGGAAACCTTGGTGAGTTGTCTTCTCTTCTCGTTTCCAAATACATGCAGGAGATATGCAGAAACTACTTCATTAAGTTCGATTAAACAAATTGGATGAAGATCAGTCATGGCTTTTGTAAAGCAATCTTTTGTAAAGCAGTCTTTTGTAAAGCTGTCTTTTGTAAAGCTGTCTTTTGTAAAGCAGACTTTTGTAAAGCAGTCTTTTGTAAAGCTGTCTTTTGTAAAGCAAAAGTATTCAATTTTGTGAGAAAATGCTTTTGTAAAGCTGTCTTTTGTCAAGACGTCTTTTGTAAAGCTGTCTTTTGTAAAGCAGTCTTTTGTAAAGCTGTCTTTTGTAAAGCTGTCTTTTGTAAAGCTGTCTTTTGTCAAGACGTCTTTTGTAAAGCTGTCTTTTGTCAAGACGTCTTTTGTAAAGCTGTCTTTTGTAAAGCAGTCTTTTGTAAAGCTGTCTTTTGTAAAGCAGTCTTTTGTAAAGACATAACCGACGACCGAATGTCCCAAGATGGTACAACACCAGCTCCAGCATCACCAACACTAGATATGATGGCAATGATGATGCAGATGATACAACAGCAAACCCAGCTTATACAGCAAATGCAGGAAAAGAAAACTTTCAATAAACCTGCAAAGAACTCACAAGATCTTGAAGCTGGACTCAATGCTCTCAGGAACGACTACAAGAGAGAGCAGATGACGTTTAGGAAGAAGGGTGATGAAGATTATGAGAATGATCCGATCGAGGAAGACGAGATCAAGTCCACTGCATCCAAACAAAGACCCTCCAGGATGAAAGAGATGATGAGGGATTCCTTACCAAGTCTCAAAGACTCTTTGTCCTTGAGTTCTTCACGATCTCTGCCTTGAGATCTATGAGGAATTGGAAGGGTCGCGTTCCAAGTGGCTCAAACAAGCGCGAACTACTCATGACCGCAGTACCGCTCACTAAGACAAAAGTCCAGCTCATGGACTTTATCCTTTCCGCTTGTCCCGACGAGATCTAAGATCTGATCAGAGTAAAAACTTACATTTATGAGCTAAGCTCAGTAATAATTAGTTGTTTATTCTTTCTTCTCATACTTCTGTGCAAGGTTTCCACGGAAGAACTCAAGCAACATTTGGATCTTTCCAAGCTTTCGACCTTCTTTTTCGAGGTCATCCTGGTAAGTTCGGAATGCGTCAACGTGTGAGCTCGCATAGAATGCAGCAACAACAACCTCTTCTGCACCTTCTTTGCTGTCAAGTGGCATGAACTCGAATCCTTCCATTCGACCAAATAAAAGTGACAAAAATGTCAATGAGACCCACTCGTTGCATAGATGCTAAACCTGGTCCGAAGATGCAAAAGTTCTTCAGAACACTCATGTCTGACCAGAGGGAGTACGGTCATGAAGAGGTCATACAGATCTTCGATCAGTGTGTACCAAAGCCTGAGAATCCAGACGAACTCTTCATGTAAATTTACTTGCTTCAATGGAGAGATGAGAGACCAGGTATGAAACTCAGACCAATAACAATCTTTCCAGGTTTCTGCAATTACCTAGAACAAGCATGCCAGATCAAATGGTCTGACACCATCTTCCTCCAAAAATAAACTTTATCGTTTATAACACTTCAGGATCTACATCTATTTCTTCTGCTTCATCCTCAATGTCGATCTCTTCGACAGGTTTGATAGCAGCTTTGAGTAAGTTCTTACCCATTGTCTTAAGTTCAACTGGGTTATATTCTTTGTCTTTACTCTTTGTTGATTTCGTGAGATCTACATATAAACAATAACTTTTAGTCTTGTCAAGGTTTATTCTCGCTGAGAAATGGTCAGGAATGTTTATAGCTATCTTTTCAAACTTGAGTAAAATTAGCTAAACCTTCATTTGTGTATTTCTGCTTATCGACAAAGATCATGATCGGACTTGCACTATAACCATACTTTCCTTGACATAATGTTTGTGGTAAGCATATAAGTAGTCTCTTTGCTGTTTTATTTTGCTTCTTCACTTCATCTACAAACTGTTGGATCTTAAAGAACTTTATATGATGTTCAGACATCTTTATATACCCGATAAAAAGTTCAGATAAAAAAATAATTAGCTATATTTTTATTAGTGCATAAATGAGTCTTTCTTTGAGATTTTCTGATGAAGATCTAACTTTGGTAAGATCTTTAAAAGATGATGAAAACATTCTTTCTGTCATTGATGAAGAAAAGAAATACTTCAGTAATGATGTAAAAATAGAGCTACTCATTCATACTGAGAAACAGTTTGTGATCGTGATCTTGAGTTAAGCAGCTCTGAACCAAGCGAATACAGTCATAAATGGTGGTAAGAAGTCTTGACCTTTTCCTGTTGCATCTGTGATTCCAGCTACTGTGTGAGTATGG
>NW_026529260.1:0-3137 GCF_026262505.1 Trichomonas vaginalis G3 | reverse complement strand
CTTAGTTCAAACAGTAACATGGGCAAACTATGAATGGTTCGCTTTGAAGAAACTCAGTACAACCACAAGCTAGAGAACAAACAGACCAGTATGCCACATTGAGAAAATAAGAAGACTTGACCCTAACGTTCCAGGAGTTTATGTTAACCTTTCTGGACAAACTGCAGCAGCAGTAACCAAAGTAAAACTGAAACTTAGAGTTCCTTTGTCATCTTTCCTCATCTTCAGGTTTTAAGATACTTGCCAAACTGGGCAGGAAAAATTTCTATCGAACTTACTCCAAGCAAAAATAACTTAGTCATTGCACCAACACAAGACCCATTCACTATTACAGACGTAAAGGAACAAATCAAACATCATTCGCCGAATTTTGCAAAGACAAAGTTGACTTAGACTTTGGTTTCTCAAACCTCAACACTGAAGTAAACTATTATTTCAATGCTGCTGGAACTGCTTGGGACACAGTTAAGTTTACATGCGAACAGTTTGAATGCAAGAGAATAGAAAGCAGACTTGCGTTTATATGTTGGACCCAGATATTTCAAATGCTTTAGCTGCCAAATATATTGCAGTTCCACTTATGTTCCCTATACACCAAATATCTGTCAAAGACTTTGCAGGTGAAGTTGGAAACCAAAATCCAGGAGCCGCAGGTGCAAGAACAGATATTGCTTTAATAACTGCAATGAAACATGCAGATACTATGTTTGTACTGTTCAGACGAACTATAAATGACTATTCTTGTTTCTACAACCCTGGTATTAAATATCATATAAACATAGATGGCAAATATTATCCAAGAGAAGAATATTCTACAGTTGAGGATATGAGGTCATACAACTTGACATTAGATGCTATGAACTTTAACAACAACTTCACAACAACATTAACCCTGAAATGCAAAGTTCTATTATGCCATATGTGAAAGTATGGACTCATACAGGAGGTCAAAAAACTCAATATACAAATGGAGACCGTTCAAACTTTTGGCTTGGCATTCCATTTGCTGACTCAGAAGACTTTATGGGTGGTATTTCAACTGTTGGTACAGTTCAAATACAATATACTGGTGACAGATACGGTCCAGATGAATTGAGAGCAAAGAAGTTTACAAAACAATAGCACTTTTCACGGAAGATGCTCTTTTGAAGATTCGTTCGATGAAACCTGCTGGGGCTCCTCAGATTGGCATAACGACAGCTTCCATCGAGCAGATTTGGCAGCAGGTCAGTAAGTTGTTCTTGAACTGACTTCTCTCCGTCAAATATTGACAGTACGCCAGTTTTGACATAATATTGTATTATAAACTTTCCTTTAGTAATATCTGTAAGTTTTGAAGTTATATTTTTGTCTGCTTCAAGAACTTTCACCATTTCAGTTATACCAACTTTCTTTGCTTTATGAAAATATTTAGGTTCAGCAAAGACTGCTATTCTATAACATTTTCCATTGTTTGTGTAAAGAACTATTCTGTCAATGTATTTGTATTGTTTGTGAGTATAAACTTTGTTCTGCTTCAATTCAATAAGATATCCGAATACGTCCATCTTTTTATTCTAAGTAAAATGTCATTTCCGAAAAATAGAAGCGTAAGTGTTTCAAAAGGTTTAATGGCGGTGGCAGATGTGAAGTTAAATTCACCAACTCAAACAAACAGTCAAAGTGTTGTTGTCAATGTCAAAGACAGAGATGTTGAAGTGGGGAAACCATACGAAGACGAAGATGGTATAACAATTGTTCCTGTAAAAGAACCAACATATCCTGAAGTTACAGAGACTTAAGTTCTGTTGCAGATATTCGAAACGACTACCAACAACTGAAAGACAAACTTCAAACTCAGGAGAAGATTTGTCAAGCTTTAAGTATAATGTTAAACTTGGTCGAACACAACCCTGTAAAAGTGAACTCATATGTCATTGCACCTCATGAAGTTTTGAAAGAACTATTGAAACTTTTGACAGAGGCAGACGATATAAACATCAAAGAAATAGAACCCGACATTAGTTGCTGTGGTGTTTCATATAATGTCATTGACAAGATATACGTTATGAAAGGAGGTGAAACGTTGAACTTAAAATATAGTTTCCCAGACGTTATAAAAATATTTGACGACCACAACATTTCATTAAAATTTATTTGCTAAGTAAATGGCAGAAGACATAATGGTTTATACTATTACGACTAAAAACCCTGAGTCATATAATTCTATAACAACAAACTTACAAAGTCCTCAAGGACGATATTGTAAACTAACCTTAAACACAATGACGACTAAAGCCTGTTTTGCTCTTTTGACACCAGAAGACTTTATTGTTGTGAATGGTAAAAAATACTCCTTTGAAGATACTTACTCAGATATACCACCAACAGGTTTTGTTGACTTATTTAATACTTTAAGTACGGGTGTAACATGTGCTGCAACTAGAGCAGGTTTCATTATGTTTGGATGTCCGACTGAGTTTACTATAAACGATATGAGCTATAATACAAAACTTATTTCTGGTTTTTACTACCAACAGTTTCCTATAACAGGAAAAGGTGTCATACAAGGAATGTCTATTCCATTGACATTAAGCACACCAATCTTATATATTGTTTCAAACTTAGGTTCAAAGTGTTATTCGAATGTCGACAGAAACTATTATGACCAAAAGATACTTATGCGTATAAACAATACTTTCTCTGCTGGTTTGCCTATTGTTCATTCGAATGCAGAATTTTCAACCTTAGTGAACTCAAACACTTTGGCAAGTATAACGTTGACATTAGTTGACGCAAACTTTGTTCCTGTAAAACTTTTATGTCCTATGTATTTGTCAATGACGGCAGAAAGTTTCGAATTGGAAGATGCAACTGGTGAAAGTATTGTATTACAAGAACAACTTCAACAACAAATAGCTCAAGAACAACAAATGCAACAAATGGAACAACAAAGTCAAGAATAAAAAAATATTATTTTTTTATTTTTATAAAAATGTACAGAATAGATGTTTCAGATTTTTATGACTTCCAAGCATTCAGAAATATGTGTCCATTTCGAGACTATAACAAAGCAGTCGAGAATTTGACTCTGCCCCAGAATGTTATGTCATGAAAGAATGGGATGTTGTCTTTAACAAACCAAGAGCAACAATAGT